>NC_051332.1:16359061-16562622 GCF_015220235.1 Choloepus didactylus
ACTCTTAATACGCCATGTATCTTCCTTGGGGTATTGTTTATTGTCACACAGTCCTAGGTTGCCTGTTGCCCCTCTTGTCATCTATTTCCAGCTGCACGAATTCACAACCCTCCTATCCACTTTCAAACAGAGGCTTCTTGGCTGAGCCTTGTGTGCAGAATCAGCTACACACCACAACAATTTTTTTTTAATCTTTCTCATTAATCCAAATAGGAATCCCTGGACCAAAGTGTGCCTAATATACAGCAGGTAATCCCAAGTTAAAATACCTCAGGGAAGAGATCTCAATGGGGTTCAAACATGTGGAGGAGACAGATTCAGCCCAGGTTCCAAAGCAACCTAGAATTCTGGCAGGTGTTTGGAAAGTGCTTACCCAAATGAAGCTCTCTCTCAACTGCCTTACCATGGGCATAAGTTTGCTAAGCAAAAGGGCTCTATCCCAAAGGCTGCACTGTCATCAGAAAATAAAATGGGCTCCCATAGGCTTCAGGTGATGCTCTATGTGATGTGTCCTGTGCAGTTTGTTGTAAGTATATGTGGATTATTCTGCAGACCAAAAGACCACCTGCATCCCTGATGAATTGTGAGGGTTTGACTCTCCCTGGAGGATTCTATAGAGGAATTCCCAAAAGCAAATTCCAACAGGGTTTGGGTTAGGTGGAAGTTTAATGAAGTGCCCCTGGCCATGCTTGGGCTTGCCTTATTTTTCCAATGGCACAGAAATTACTGCTGTATCTAAGACATGCATCTTAGCATCCCAGGTACTCACTTAGCAGAGCCAACCATGAGGCATGCACAAGTGCAGTCAATGAACCCAATTTAAGTTCAGGGAAATTTTGACAAATTTGATGTGTCACCCCTGTCCACAGTTTATAACTGACATGAGGAATGGATCATGGCTGACTCAGTGGTGGGGTTTCTTGCTCTATTTATGGTTGCCAGAAGTCTCATTTGGGGCCCAAATACTGAGTAGCAGTCTACATGGTCCTCTGATGTAAAGAACACATGATATGTAGAGAGGCTGATATATTTTGCATAGAGTGGGTTGGAGGCATGATTCTGGACAGTGCCAGAAGCTTCCTGAGAGCTGGCATGATGGAGTACACTAAATATTGTTTGTTCCTTGGTCCTGGAATTACAATTTCCCTGAGGGATATCCCTGCCATGGAGGCTAACATACCATAGATCCATCAATTAGGATGATGCACATGTAACTGTGAATCCTACCCCCAAGTCCCCCTTTTACAAGTTGCTGGACTTGAGAGAGATTAACCACAAATATAGCACATATTTTGGTCCAGATCTGAAAGCAACTTTATTAGCAAAGGAAAAATATTTCCTCAACCTCTCCATTCCAAAATGTGCTGAAGCCCAAGAGAGTAGGCCCAAGTGTCACTGACTGTGACCTTTCTTCTCATATCCCATGAAAGCAGGTCAGTGTAATCTCAGACTGATCTGACACTGTGCCTTCATGAGGAGGGAAATAAACATATGTGAATTGTCTTTATTTAGTCTCTTTTATCACTAATTTAACCTTGATATTCTTTGTATAAGGTTTTCCTTAACAATTTTAAATTTATGTTTTAAAAAATGTCATTTTCTTTAATTATTCTTGTAGTGTTTCACTTAAGAGTCAGTCTCTTATATTTTCACAGGAACATTACCAAAATCATTAAATTAACCTTGTTGTAGTAAAAATATCTCATCTAGGATCCTGGATCCCACCTTACCAATTAACCAATCATGTCCAATTGAACAAGCAAAATGGTTACATTAATAATAATGATAGAAATGTAGAAAGGCACAAAACAAAAATAGTGTCCAGTCTCATATCAAACATTGCATTTCTTTTTCAGAAATATTTATTCTCTATCATCTCAATATGTCTCAATTATTTCCTTCATCTGGACATATTAGAATACTGCTGAAACATCTTTTTAAAAAATATTCCTCGTATTGTGTATTTTTCAGAGGTTCTTCCTGATGTAATTGAGTTTATGAGTTTTAGGCTCTATAGGCAGAAAATTATTTTGCCCTCATGGAGATTTTTTTAATGATAAGTGTAATTTTTTTCTTTCATTTTATTAAAATCATTTTAAACATTATCTATAAGCTACAACAACACATAAGTATGAAAAATCACCACTTTATAATAAAGCAAAGGAAAATCTCAGGAAAACTAGTAACCTGAAATAACTCCTTTGCTTCCTGCATTGCACAAGTTTGCTATAATATGTTATCTTTAAGGCATTTGATTAAAATTTCTAATATTATAAACAGTACTCTTCATAAAGTCCATGTATCTTCTTTAGGGTATTGTTTATTTCTGCACAGTCCTAGGTTCCCTGTTTACTCCTCTTGTCATCTAGTTCCAGTTACAGGACTTCAGATTCATCATATCCACTTTCAAATAGAGGCTTCTCTACTGAGCCTTGTGTGCAGAATCAGCTACAAACCACACCAAGTGTTTCTGAATCTTTCCCATTACTCCAAATATGAATCCCTATACTCAGGTATGTCTAATGTACACCAGGAAATCCCATGTTAAGAAACCTCAGGGAAGAAATCTCATTGGTGCTTGAACCTGTGCAGAAGGAGACATCTCAGGTTCCAAAGTGGCCTAGAATTCTGCTCAGTGCTTGAAATGTGCATGAGCATGTGATGCTGACCCTCTCCAGCCTCACAAAAGGAAACAGGTTGTGAAGTAACAGGGCCATATCCAAATAGCTTCCCTGTGTTCTGAAAATATAATGGGCTCCCCAAGAGTGCAGGTGATGGAGGTGTTGTGGAATTTGCAGTTTGTTGCAGGTATGTGAGGATGATTCTGCAGCCCTGATTATCGCCTGCAGCCCCAAAGGTTGGTGAAGGTATGACTATCCCTAGATGTTCCTATACAGGAATGCCCAAAGGCAAATTCCAACTGGTTGTTGACTAGGCAGTAGTTTAATGAAGAGACTGCAGCTAAGCTTGGGCTTATCTTTTTTTCCAAAGGCACAGAAATTACTTCTGGAACTAAGAAATGCAGCTTAGCATCCAGGATGCTCACTTAGCAGAGCCTACCCAGAGGCATGCCCTTATGAAATCAATGAACCCACTTCAAGTCAGGGAAATTTGGACATCTTTGATATTTCTGCCCTGCCTAACATTTATAGCTCAAATGAGGTGTGGCTCATGGCTGTCATAGTGATGGGATTTCTTGCTCTATTTATGCTTGAAAGAAGTCTCATTTTGGCGATAAATTCTGAGTGAAAGTCAAGGTGGTCCTGTGAGGCAGAGAACACATGATATGTAGAGAGGCTGCTATTTTATGTGTTGAGTGGTTTGGAGTTATGATTGGGTACAGGGATGGAGAATCCCAGAGGGTAGTCATGATGGTGAACAATGAATATTGTTTTTCCCTTGGTCCAGGAATTTTCATTGCACTGAGGGATATCCCTGTCCTGGGAGTCAACATACCATGGCTCTGTCAGTTAGAATATACACATGTAACTCTGAATGCCCACCCCAAGGCCCCTTTTACATGGGTTTGGTCTTTGGAGAGATTCACCACAAATGTGACACACATTTTTTCCAGATATGAAAGCAAGTTTATTAACAAAGGAAGAAGACTTCCCTGACCTCTCCTCTCCTGAATGTGCTGAAGCTCAACAGAGTAGAACCAAGTGGCACTGAATGTGACCATTCTTCTCATATCCCATGAAAGCAGGTCTGTATAATCTCACCATGATCTGACCCTGTGTCTTCATGAAGAGGGAAATCAACACATGTGAAGTGTCTTTATTTAGTTTCTTTTATCACCAACTTAACATTGTTTCATATTCCTTGTATAATAAGGTTTTCTTAACAATTTTAAATTTGTGTTTTAAAAAATGTCCATTTCTATAATTATTCTTATAGTATTTCACTTAAGAACAGAGACAGTCTCTTATATATTCAGAGGAACATTACCAAAATCATTAAATAAAACTGGTTGTTGTAAAAATATCTCATCTAGGGTCCTGGACCCCCCTCAACAATTAGCAAATCATGAACTATAAAACATGCAAAATGTTTATATTAATACTAATGATAGAAATGTATAAAGGCACAAAACATAAGTAGTGTCCATTCTTATATCAAACATGGCATTTCTTTTCAGGTATATTTATTCTCTTTTATCTGAATATATCTTAATGCTTTCCTTCATCTGGAAATTTTAGAAAACTGCTGAACCAGCCTTTTAAAGAATATTCCTCAGATTGGTTTTTTTTCAGAAATTCTTCCTGATGAAATTTAATTTATGAATTTCAGGGTGCCTTGGCAGAAAAATATTGTGCCTCATGGTGATTTTTTTTTAAATGATAAGTTTAATTTTTCTTTCTTTCATTGATTTGAAATCATTTTAAACATTATCTATAAGCTGCAACAAAACACAAGTATCAAAAATCACCACTTTATAATAAAGCAAAGCAAAGTCTCAGGAAAGCTAGTAACCTGAAATAACTAATTTGCATCCTACATTGCACAAGTTTGCTTTAATGGGTTATCTTCAAGGCATTTGATTAAAATTTCTAGTATTATAAACAGTACTCTTCATATGCTCCATGAATCTTCCTTGGGGTATTGTTTGCTCCTGCATAACCCTAGGTTTTCTGTTTCCTCCTCTTGTCATCTACTTCCAGTTACATGACTTCACATCCCTCATATCCACTTTCAGATAGTGGCTTATCTTCTGAACCTTGTGTGCAGAATCAGCTACAACCAACACCAAGTGTTTCTGAATCTTCCCCATTACTACATATAGGAATCCCTGTACCCAGGTGTGCCTGATATCCAGCAGGAAATTCCAAGTAAAGAAACCTCAGGGAAGAAAGCTAACTGGGGCTCTGACCTGTGGAGAAGACAAAGCAAGCCCAGGTGCCAAACACACCTAAAATTCTTGTGGGTGCTTGGAATATGCATGTGCAAATGACCCTGACCCTCTCCTGCTTCACACTAGGCATCAAGTTGCTAAGCAGCAGGGCTCAATCCCAATAGCTGCCCTATTGTCTGAAAATATAATGGACTCCTTATGTGTGCAGGTGATGGTGTAGGTGTTGTGTCCTGTGCAGGTTGTTGTACATATATGAGGATTATTCTTCAGCCCTGAGGATCACTTGCTGCTCTGATGGACCATTAGGGTTTGACTATCCCTGGAGGATGCTATACAGGAATGCCCAAGGGCAAATTCCAATTGGGTGTGGGGTTAATGGAGTTAATGATTTATCTTCAAGGCACTTGATCAAAATTTCTAATATTATAAACATTTTAAATTTATAATATTAAAAATGGTACTCTTCATACAGTCTATGTATCTTCCTTGGGGTATTGTTTATTGCTGCACAGTCCTAGGTTTCCTGTTTCACCTCTTGTCATCTAGTTCCAGTTACACGACCTCACATCCGTCATATCCACTTTTAAGTAGAGACTTGTCTGCAGGGCCTTGTGTGGAGTATCAGCTAAATGTCACACCAAGTTTTCTGAATCATTTCCATTACTCCAAATAGGAATCCCTTTACCCAGGTGTGCCTAGTGTACAGCAGGTATTCCCAAGTTAATAATCATCAGGGAAGAACTGTCACTGGGGCTTTAACCTGTTGAGGAGACAGTGTCAGCCCATGTTCCATAGTGACCTAGAATTCTGGTGGGTGCTTGGAATGTGCATGCATAAATTATGCCCCACCTCTCCTGCCATACAATAGACATCAGGGTGTTAAGCAAAAAGACTCTCTCACAACAGTTGCCCTGTGGTCTGAAAATATAATGGGCTCAACCAATGTGTAGTTGGTTGTGGAGGTGTTATGGTCTGTGCAGATTGTTGTAGGTTTATGAGGATGATTCTGCAGCCCTAAGGATAACCTCAGTCCCAATGGATGGTGAGAGTTTGAGTCTCCCTTCAGGATGCTATACAGGAATTCCCAAGAGCAAATTCTAATTGGGTGTGGGGTAGGTGGAAGTTTAGTGAAGGGCTCCTGGCCAAGCTTGGGCCTGCCTTTTTTTCCAATAACCTAGAAATTACCACTTGGTCTAAGACATGTAACTCAGCATCACTGTTGCTCACTTAGCTGAGCCTATAATGAGGCATGTTGATGTGCAGTCAATGAACCCACTTTAAGTCAGGGGAATTTGAACCACTTTTATGTGTCTGCCCTGTCCACTGTTTATAACTGACATGAGGATTGGCTCATGGCTGTCTTACTAGTGGATTTTTTGCTTTATTTGTGCTTGCCAGAATTATCATTCTAGACCTAAATCCTGAGTGATAATCAAGGTGGTCCTGTGATCAAGATAACACATGATATGTAGAAAGGCTGATATTTTTTGTGATGAGTTGGTTGGATTCATGATCGGGACAGGGATGGAGACTCCCAGAGGGCAATCATTACAGTGTACCCTGAATATTGTTTGTTCCTTGATCCAGGAATTATCATTACCCTGAGAGATATCCCTCTCCTGGGAGCCAACATACCCTGGCTCTATCAGTTAGAATGATCCACATGTAACTGTGAATGCCCACCCCAAGTCCACCTTTCAAGTGGTGCTGGACTTGGGAGAGATTAACCACAAATTTGGCACATATTTTGTTCCATATCTGAAAGCAAGTTTATTATCAAAGGAAGAAATCTTCCTTACCTCTCCATTCCTGAGTTTGATGAAGCCCAAGGGAGTAGGCCCAAGTGGCACTGGCTGTAACCATTCTTCTCATATCCCATTAAAGCAAGTCAGTGTAATCTCACCCTGATCTGGCCCTTGCCTTCATGAGGAAGGAAATCAACACATGTGAAATGCCTTTATTTAATTTATTTTATCATGAATTTACCATTTTTCATATTCCTTGTTTAATATTGGTTTCTTTAACAATTTTAAATTTATGTTTAAAAAATATCAGTTTCTTTAATTAATCTTGTAGTATTTCACTTAATAACAGAGACAGTCTCTTATGTATTCACAGGAACATTACCAAATTTAATTATATTAACCTGGTTGCAATAAAAATATCTCATCTAGGGGCTTGGTCCCCACTCAACAATTATCAAATCATGTCCTATTGACCAAGCAAAATCTTAATAGCAATAATAATGACAGAAATGTGAAAAGGCACAAAAAAAAATAGTGTCCAGTCTCATATCATACATGGCATTTCTTTTTCATGTACATTTATTCTCTTTCATCTGAGTTTATCTCAATTATTTCTGTTGTCTGGACATATTAGAAAACTGCTGAACCATCCTTTTAAAGAATATTCTTCAAATTATGTTTTTTTCAGAGGTTCTTTCTGTTGAAATTGAGTTCATGTATTGTAGGACCTATTGGCAGAAAATTATTGTGCCCTCTTCATGATTATTTTTTAAATGAGAATTTTAAATTTTGCATCTTTCATTGTATTGAATTAATTTTATTTTTTTGAGATTTGTAATGCAATTTTTTGAGATATATTCTTACCATATAGTCCATCCAAAGTATAAAATCAATTGTTCACAGTATCATCATATAGTTGTGCATTCATCACCACAATCAATTTTAGAATATTTTCATTACCCCAAATAAAGAAAAAAAAAAAAAGAACACGCATAATAACATCCCATAATCATACACCCCTACTGTTATATATATATATATTTTTCCTTTCAGATGTGTGTATTTTATTATTCATCTGCCCAAAAACGATGCAGCAGTGGTGGTCACAAGGTTTTCACAATCACATAGTCTCACAATAAAAGTTATATATTTATACAATCAAGAATGAAGTCTAATGAAAAACAGATTCAGATTTTTCCTTCTAGCTATTCTAATACACTAAAGATAAAAAGGAATATCTATATACTGCATAAAAATTATTTCCAGAATGACCTCTCAACTCTATTTGAAATCTCTTAACTAATGAAGCATTTGTTTTATTTCTTTTCCCCCTTTTGGTCAAGAAGGCATTCTCAATCCCACAATGCCAGGGCCAGGCTCATTCCAGGAATTCATGTTGACAGGGAGACATACCCTGGAAGTCATGCCCCACATGTGGGGGGTAGTGAGATGAGTTTTTTTCACAGGCAAAATACTTTGTAGGCACATACTATGGGTAAGAGGCTGTAATTCTCATGCATGATATGGCAGATGAAACCACAGTTGTAACTGTGGAGAAACACCTGTGCAAAATGTTCAGATATCCAAGTACACAATGATCAGTTCTTGGTACCTCATTTACAGCACAAGTGACCTAAAAAATTGCACACTCCCACTAAACAGAGTTAGGGTGAGAGGATACTAGAGTGGACAACTCAAGTAACAGACACAAAAATTCCATCATGAAGAACTTCCTGTGTGGTGACTCCACCTAAAGGTATTTCAGCACTAAATATTGCAGTGTAAGGAAAGCAAGGCACTGGAAAACATCACAGGAAATGTTGGACTTTGTGGAAGTGGAGGACAAGGGAGCTCCCTATTTAGGCCACATGTTCAAAATTCCAGTCTCAAGATGCCTGTTCTATTTTCTCACTGGAATGCATTAACCATGGGTAGGCTGTAGTGGTATTACCAGAAAGTCACCCTGATTCTAAACTGAAGGTGATGCAGTTGTCACCCTCCAGAAAATTAGACATTCAGATTATTGGCATTCTGTAACTTGAACACTCCCTACAACTACAAAATACATTCTTTTCCTTTTTTGGTGTGATCACTGTGTTGCTGGCAAAAGCATTTCTGCAATAAAATACTGATGTATTGAATGACACTGACAGGTTCTGAACTTGGGATTTTTCTGGCCAATGAGACAAGACCCCATGCCATGTTCTGTGTTATTTAAATAGTTTTGTTTTTATTTTCTTACAAAATTATGAAAACATTGAGTATTTTAAAAGAGGAGTATTTACATATCTTAAAACCCTATTTTCTGGTTTCCTAAATCTGATGTGCAAAATAACAGAAATGGATTCGCTTCTGTAAGGGGGACTTATTAGGTTACAAGTTTAGAGTTCCAAGGCCATAAAAGTGTCCAAACTAAGGCTCAACAAGAGGATACCATCACTGAAGAAAGGCCTGGGAAATGGAACATCTTTGTCAGCTGGATAGGCTTTTGGTTGCTGGTCCTTTGCTCTGGGGTTCTGGTTTCAAAGTGGATTCCTCCAAAATGTCCCTAGGCTCGTCTCTCTTAACTTCTCTCTCTCAGTTCCTGTGCAACCATGCTTATTCTCTCAGGGCAGTTCTAAGTGTCTGGGGGTCTTCTTTGCTTTTTCATGGCAAACTCTAGGCTTCCTCTCTTAGCTTAGTATCTCCAAAAGGCTTTCTGTTGGCATCTCCAAGTGTCTGACACCTGTGCTTGTCTCTTAGGTCTCTTAAGGAATCCACTAACTAATCAAGATGCACCTTGAATGGGCAGGGTCACAAATCAATGGAAAAATCCTAATCAAATTTCCCACCCACAAGTCTGCCCCAAGATTGCTTTACAAACATGGTTGTTTATGGGGTGACAAAGAGACTCAAACCAGCACACTCTAGTTGTAGTGTTTTTATATATCAGTGTTTGCATTCATCCTTGCCATGAACATTTACAATACTAAGACAACAGTAAAGAATGAGGATGTTGTGTTCTATATTTTTGAGTTATCATTCCAAGTTACTTTCTGATTGACTCAAATCTTGGTGACTGTAACTGCATAAAAAGAAAATTAGAATATGGAAAACAGATTTTCAGCAACAATATTCATTGCTTATATATACACAAGTACTGATCAATGGATTAACCTATTTCACAATACTTTTTACAAATTCAAAACTCAGCATACCCATTTCACTTCACACTTTGTACTGTTATCCTACATAACATCAATAGTAAGTCTTGTTCAAAACCTTGAGTCTCTGCTGAATTTTGTGCTAATGGGCAACATAGAGTATTTCATTTTCCACTATGAATTTTCTGATGTGAAATCAAGTTGCAGATGTTTCTAAATGGATTTTAGGATTTTTCATTCCTCTGCATATGAAAATTAATGCTAAAGGAATGAGTGATCACTGATTTCATGCCTGCATTCATGACACTGATAAGAGATTTATAAAGTGTGACTTCTCAATTGCCTTAGAAGTGTGGGTGTACAAATAAAGAATTTTGTGATTTTTCATGAATAACATCTCCAGCATGAAGTACCTGGAAATTCCTCAAGAAGCTCCTTCATCTGGTAAAGATTTGTCTATCAATAGGAGCAGTGGGTGAAGACCCTCCAATGTTCATTATATGTACATGAGTTCTCTCACATTGTATAACATCAGAACTTCTTACTAAATTCCTTGTCACAAAGATGACATATTGATTCTCTCCAGTATGAATTGACTTACATTGATGTAGAAAGAATGATTTAAAGTTCTGCCAGATTGATTACAAATGGTGTTTCCTCAGTGTGTGAGTTGTCTGGTATGTTTAAAGGATAACTCAAGGGCTGAAATCCCTTCAATATTCAAATCATTTATGGTATGATTCTCTCACATAATCTAATAAGTGAACATTGGTTGAAGCCTTTCAGATCTACAATTCATAAAGTTTCACTCAATTTGAGTTCTCTCATGTTGTCTAAGTTTACAAAAATAAACTGTTTCCCACGGAGATGACATTCTTATGGTATCTTACCCTTGGACATTTTGCCATGTTTTCTAAAACCAGAAGAGTGGGTGAAGCCTTTCTGGCATTGATAAGATTCATAAGATTTCTCTCCAGTGTCAGTTCTCTCATGTTGTCTCAGATGAACATGCGACAGCTTTCCCACACAGAAGACTTTCATAGCATTTCTCTCATGTGAGAGTGTTATCATGTACTCTAAGGCTAGAAAAACCAGTGAAGACTTTGTCACATAGATGATATTCATAATATTTCTCTCCCATGAGTTCTCTCAGGTCTTCTAAGGGAATAATAGTGAGTGAAGACTTTTCCACATAGATGGCATTCACACAGTTTCTCCCCAGTGTGAGTTCTGTTGTCTCAAACTAGAGAAATGACTGAAGCCTTTCCAACATACATGACATTCATAAGGTTTCTCTCCAGTGTGAGTTCTCTCATGTTGTCTCAGGTGACCATATTGAGTGAAGGCTTTCCCACATTGAAGACATCCATATGGTTTCTCACCAGTGTGAGTCCTCTCATGTTCTCTAAGATTAGAACAATGGGTGAAGACTTTCCCACATAGATTGAATTCATATGGTTTCTCTCCATTATGAGTTCTCTCATGTCATTTCAGGGAAGAGAGATAAGTAAAGGCTTTCTCACACAGATGACCATCATGTTTCTCTCTAGTGTGAGTTCTCTCATGAGCTCTAAGTGAAGAACACTGAGGGAAGGCTTCCCCACAAAGATGGCATTTGTATGGTTTCTTTTCAGTGTGAGTTCTCTCATGTTGTCTCAAGCTAGAAAAACAATTGAAGGCTTTGCCACATAGATGGCATTCATAAGTCTTCTCTCCAGTGTGAGTTCTCTCATGAGATTTAAGGGCAGGACATCAATTGAAGGCTTTCCCACATAGGTGGTATTCATATGGTTTCTTTTGAATGTGATTTCTCTCATGTTGTCTCAAGGTAGAGAAATGAGTTAAGACTCTCTCATGTAGGTGACATTCATAAGGTTTCTCTCCAATATGAGGTCTCTCATGTATTCTGATGCCAGAATAATGAGTGGAAGCTTTCTGACACAGATGATATTCATAGGGTTTCTGTTCAATATAAGTTCCATTGTAATGTGTAAGGACAGAGATTTCAACAAAAGATTTACCAACTAGAAGACATTCATGTAATTTACTTCTACTGTGAAAATGCTTATGTTGATTAAAAGATGACTGATCATTCAGGGGTTTTCCACATAGATTACTGAAGTAAGTTTTCTTTCCCATGTGATTTAACACAGGTTGAGTAAAATCTTCTGGCAATTCACTGCAAATAATTCCAGTGGCCTAGAATTCTAGTGGGTGGATGACATGCACATGCAAAATGAAGCTGACCCTCTCCTGCCTCAAAATAGGCATCAGATTGCAAAGCAACAGGGCTCTATCCCAATTGCTGCCCTATGGTCTGAATATATAATGGGCTCCCCAACTGTGAAGGTGATGGTGGAGATGTTGTGGCCTGTGCAGTATATTGCAGGTATATGCGGATGATTCTGCAGTCCCAAGGATCACCTGCAGCCCTGGTGGATAGTAAGAGTTTGACTCTCCCTCGAGGATGTTCTTCAGGAATGCCCAAGGGCAAATTCCAGTAGGTTTTGGCATAGGTGGAAGTTTAATGAAATGCCTCTCTCCAAGTTTGGGCCTGACTTTTTTCCCAATGGCACAGAAATTACCACTGTATCTAAGACATGCAGCTTAACATGCCAGGTGCTCACTGAGCAGAGTCTACCATGAGGCATGCCCATGTGCATTCAATGAACCCACATTAAATCAGGGAAATTTGGAAAGCATTCATGTGTCTGCCCTGTCCACTGTTTATATCTGACATGAGCATTGGATCATGCCTGTCTTAGTGATGGGGTTTCTTGCTCTACTTGTGTTTCCCTGAAGTCTCATATGGGCCTAAATGCTGAGCGACAGTCAAGGTGGTCCTGTGATGAAGAGAACACATGATATGTGGAGAAGCTATTGTTTTTGTGTTGAGAGGTTTGAAGGCATGATTGCAGACAGGGATGGAGAGTTCCAGAGGGCAGACATGATGTTTTACACTAAATATTGTTTGTTCCTTGGTCCAGGAATTATCATTGCACTGAGGGATATCACTGTCCTTGGAGCCAATATACCATGGCTCTGTAAGTTAGAATAATACACATGTAACTGTGAATGACAACTCCAAGTCCCCCTTATACATGCTGTTGGACTTGGGAGAGATTAACCACAAATGTGGCAGTTATTTTATTCCAGATCTGAAAGCAAGTTTGTTAGAAAAGGAAAAAGACTTCCCCAACCTGTCCATTCCTGTATGTGATGAAGCCCATGGGAGTTGTCCTAAGTGGCACTGACTGTGACCATTCTTCTCATATCACATGAAAGCAGCTCAGTGAAGTGTCAACCTGATCTGACCCTGTGCCTTGTTGAGGAGGTAAACCAACACATGTGAACTTTCTTTATTTAATTTCTTTTATCACATATTTAACATGGTTTCATATTCCTTGTATAATAAGGTTTTCTTTAACAAATTTAAATTTTAAAAAAGTCAGTTTCTTTAATTCTTCTTGTGGTATTTCACTCAAGAACAGAGACAGTCTCTTATGTATTCACAGGAATATTACCACAATCATTAAATTAATATGGTTGTAGTAAAAATGTCTCATCTTGGGGCCTGTTCCCTAACTCCACAATTACCCAATTAGGTCCTATTGACCAAGCTGAATTTTGACAGTAATAGTAATGATAGAAATGTAGAAAGGCACAAAACAAGAAGTGTATAGAGTCATATCAAACATGGCACTTCTTTTTCACTACATTGAGAGATATTAGAAAACTGTTGAAACATCTTTTCAGAATATTCCTCAAATTGAGTTTTTGTTTTCATTGTTTTTCCTGATGAAATTGAATTTAAGATTTTTAGGTTGTATTGACAGAAAATTATTGTGCCCTCATGGTTATTTTTTTAAATTGAGAAATTTAATTTATGTTTCTTTCATTGAATTGAAATCATTTTAAACATTATCTATATGCTGCAACAGCACACAAGTATCAAAAATCAACACTTATAATAAAGGAAAGAAAAGTCTCAGGATAGCATTTTTTAAGGTCAGTCATCACTAAAACTCTCTCTGCTTGTTGGAGGTTTGTAGCTTGTATTCAGCAGTCTACATTTGTTAATTAAAACCCCAGTTGGATCTCAGCTAAGCTATATTTACTCTCTTGGAGACTGCTGTTGGTTTCTACTACAGTGAGGTTTTGCAGCAAAGCCAGTTGTGGGGGAAGGAGCTCTCAGTACAGTTCCACAGCTTTTAATTACAGATTCTATGCTGTGAGCACAGGCATTCCTTCTAATCCAGTTTGGTGTATGAAGTGTGGACAGTCATGGTTGTCCCTGAGCAGTTATTCCAGATTATTTATTAGTTGCTACTGAGTGTTTATTAGTTGTTCCAAGGGACTGACTAAATTCAACTCCTCTCTATGCTTCCATCTTGTCTCTCTCCTTGAAAGAGACATTTTGAAGACAGCCATTGAAAGCAAACTTTTGCTCTGGAGAAGCTAAGAGAGGACAAATTCCCCAACAGCAACATTTTGAAGAACCCACAGCAACTGAGAGAGGATCTAGAACAAAACCCAGTATCAGCAGATGCCAGCCATGAGCCTTCCCAGCTTAGAGAGGTTTTTCTGGATGCCATTGGCCTTTCTTTGATGATGGTATCTGATTGTTGATGCCTTCCCTTGGACATTTTATGGCCTTAAGACTGTAACTGTGTAACCAGATAAACCTCCTTTATAAAAGCCAATGCATTTCTGATATTTTGCTTAATGGCAGCATTAGCAAACCAGAACACCAAATCAGTAAATCAAAGCAGAAGAACCACATGATCATCTCAATTGATGCAGAAAAGGCATTTGACAAATATCAACATCCTTTCTTAATGAAAACACTTCAGATGATAGGAATAGAAAGGAATTATCTCAATACAATAAAGGCAATATATGAAAAACCCACAGCTAACATAATACTCAATGGGGAGAGACTGAAAGCTTTCCCTCTAAGATCAGGAATAAGACAGAGATGTCCAATGTCACCATGTTATTCAACATTGTGCTGGAAGTTCTAGCTAGAGCAATTAGGCAAGAAAAAGAAATAAAATTCATCCAAATTGGACAGGAAAAAGTAAGCTTTCACTCTTTGCCAATGACATGATTCTGTATGTTGTAAATCCAGAAAAATCTACAGCAAAGCTATTAGAACTAATCAACGAATACAGCAAGTGGAAGGCTACAAGATCAACATGGAAAAATCTGTACTGTTCTTATGCACAAGTAATGTGCAACAAGAGGAAGAAATCAAGAAAAAAAATTCCATTTACAATAGCAACCAAAAGAATCAAGTATTTAGGAATGAACTTAAGAAAGGCCCCAAAAGAGCTATACAAAGAAAACTACAAGAAACTGCTAAAGAAATGAAATGGGACCTAAAAAAAGGGAAGAACATACCATGTTCATGGAGTGGAAGACTAAATATAATTAAGATATCAATTATACTGAAATTGATTTATAGATTTAATTCAATATTAATTAAAATCCCAAGAAATTACTTTGCAGAAATAGAAAAACCCATATCCAAATTTATTTGGAAGGGCAAGATGCCCCAAATAGCCAAAAATATCTTGAGAAAGAAGAACAAAGTGGGAAGTCTCACACTACTTGACTTTGAAGCATATTACAATGCTACAGTGCTCAAAACTGCATGGTACTGGAACAAGTACATATACCGACAAATGGAATCAAATTGAGTGTTCAGAAATAGACTCTCACATCTACAGACAATTGATCTTTGATAAGGCATTCAAGCCAAAGCAACTGGGACAGAGCAGCCTCTTCAATAAATGGTGTTTGGAGAACTGGATATCCATTTCCAAAAGAAGGACAGACAACCCCTATCTCACACCTTATTCAAAAATTAACTCAAAATGTATCAAAGACCTAAACATTAATGCTAAGACCATTAGACTCTTAGAAGAAAACGTAGGCAAATGTCTTAAATATCTTGTGATAGGTGGTCATTTCCTAGACCTTATAACCAAAGTGTGAGCCACCGATGAACAAATAGACAAATGGGATTTCCTCAAAATTAAGCACTTTGTACATCAAATGACTTTGTCAGAAAGGTAAAAAAGCAGTCTATGTAATGGGAGACAATATTTGGAAGCCACAGATCAGGTAAGGGTTTAATATCCTGAATATATAAAGCAATCCTACAACCCAACAGCAGAAAGAAACAACCCAATTAAAAAATTGGTAAAAGACATGGACAGACACTTTTCTGAAGAGGATATACAAATGGTTCAAAAAACATTTGAAAAAAAGATACTTAACTTCACTGGTTATTAGGGAAATGCCAATCAAAACAGCAATGAGATATCATCTCACACCTACCAGAATGGCCATTATCCAAAAAAAAAAAAAAAAAACAGAAAATTACAAGTGCTGGAGACAGTGTTCTGAAAGAGACACACTTATTCACTGTTGGTGGGAATGTAGAATGGTGCAACCACTCTGGAAGACAGTGTGTCATTTCCTTATGAAGCTAAGTATAGATTTGCCGTAGGACCCAGCTATTCCATTACTAGTATATATTCAGAGGAACTGAAAGTTAAGATACAAATGGACATTTGTAAACTGATGTTTATCATGGCATTATTCACAATACCCAAATGCTGGAAACAGCCCAAATGTCCATCAATGGATGAGTGGATAAACAAACTATGGCACCTATACACATAATGGAATATTACCAGCTGTAAGGCAGAAAAAAGACACGGAACATATAGTAACATAGATCAACCTTGAGGACATTATGTTGAGCAGAGTTAGCCAAGAACAAAAGGGCAAATACTGTATAGACTTACTAATATGAACCATTAATGAACAAACTTTGAGAGTTAAAAATTGATAACATAGGCTACCAGCAGATAGAAAGAGGGCAGAGATTGGACATTTGATGCTGAAGGACTACAGAATGTTCTGCAGGTTTGATTGTATAGTCCCAGAAATAGATAACATGATACTGTGTGACGGTAGCACAATATTGTAACTGCACTGAACAAAGATGTCCATGAGTAAAGCTGAAAGAGGTGGGCTACGAGCATGTATGACACCTGAGGTAAAAGATAGGAGATAAAGACTGGGACTGTTTAACTTAGCAAAAACTGGAGTGGTCAATGATTGTGACAAATATAGAACTGTTCTTGCATGTGGGAGAACAAATGATTGTCAACCATGCAGAGTGTTGGAAAGGGGATGGTAGTGCAGAAATAATATAATCAAAGTGAACTGGAGTTTATGGTCAACAGCAACATTGTAATACACTTCCATTAAATGTTACAAAGGCCATATACCAAAGCTAAATGTGTATAGAGGGGGATATAAGTGAGGGATACAGGATTCTTGGTTGTGGCATTGTTTTCTGACCCTACTATTGTATTGTATTGTATGATATTTTATTCCTCTTTTTATTATCTTTTTATTATTTGTTAAAAAAACTTTTTTTCATAGTAATCAGTAGGTTCAGTTGCTGACTGTGGTGATAAATGCACTACTGTATGATGATACCATGAACAACTGATTGTATATGGTGGATAATTACAAATTCCAGTAATACTATATTGAAATTTTTGGTATATAACTTCACTTTTAAATTCTTACAGCTTTTAAAATGCAAATGCATTAAAATTAATGATCACCATGGCTTTTGACATACAACATATAAAGATGTAACTTGTAACAAGTGCAACAAAAAGGTGGGGAGACTAAGGGGTATAGAGAGAGTGTTTGTCTATACTATTTAAATAAAACATTATTATTATAGATTTAGGATTGTAAATTTAAGCCCCATGGTAACCACATAGAAAATATCTGAAAGATATATAAAGTGAAAATAAGAAATTCCTCCAAATTACAGTACAATAAATCAAATAAATATGAAAGTGGGTGTTAACAGAAGAATTGAGGGACAAAAATGTATAAAACTTACAAAAACTAAAAGCAAAATGGCAGAAGGAATACCTGCATTATCAGTATACACTTTAAATGTAAATGGATTAAACTTTCTACTCAAAAGGCAGATATATGCAGATGAAAAAAAGTTATGACCCAAATATATGCTGTTTACAACAGAGTCACAGTAAGTTCAAAGATCAAGTGGGCTGTAATAGAAAGGATGGAGAAAATGTACAAGAAGATAATACAAGTGAAATTAGGAAATACCTCAGTTGAAAGAAAACCAAAAACAACATACCAAAGTTTTGGGATGCAGCAAAGGTAGTGCTCAGGAGAAAGTTTATATTTCTAAATGTCTATATTAAAAAAGAAGAAAAATCTCATATCCAAGACTTAACCTCACAATGGGATGACCTAGAAAAGGAAGAGCAACCTAAACTCTAGGCAAGCAGAAAGATGGAAATAACAAAGACTTCTATGGATATGAATGAACATACAAACATAAGAGAGAATCAATGATACCAAAATTTGGTTCTTTGAAAAGATAAACAAAATCCACCAAACTTTAGCTATACTGACAAAAACAGAGTGAACACATATAACTAAAATCAGAAATGAAAGGGGGGCAATATTACTGATGTTACAAAAACTATATAAGAGGATACTGTGGACTCTGTATACCAACAGATTAAATAACCTAGATGAAATGTACAAAAATCCCTGAAATATACACCTACCTATACCAATTAAGATTAAATAGAAGATCCCAACATACCAACAACAATGAATGAGAGTGAGTCTGTAATCAAAACTCTTCAATGACACAGCAACAAAAACAACAAACACAGGACCTTAGGCCTTCACTGTTGAATTTTACCAAACATTCCAAAAATGAACACCATCTAGTTCAAAATCTTCCAAAAAATTGAAGAGGAGGGAACACTTCTAAACATATTCTATGGTTCCAACATCACCTTAATACCAAAATGAAATAAAAATAGCACAAGAAAAGAAAATTAGTGGCCAATATACCTTATGAATATGGATGTAAAAATCAACACAGTACTAGCAAGTGAAATCCAACAACACATTATAAGAAATATACACCTTGGTTAAGTGAAATTTATCCTAGTTATGCAAGGGTGGTTCAATATAAAATCAATTAGTGTGATATTCAGCATTAGTAAAATAAAGGAAAAAATAAACACATGATCATCTCAACTGAGATAGAAAAGGCATTTGATAGAAGCTGGTGCCTTTTCTTTATAAAAACACTAAGAAACCAAGGAATAGAAGAAAACTTCCCCAAATAAAGGGCAAGATATTAAAAAAACCCACAGTTAACATCATACCCAATGGTGAAACAATGAGAGCTTTCTCTCTAAGATCAGGAACAAGACAAGAATGCCCAATGTCACCACTGATATTCAAAACTGGACACCATATGCAAAAGAATGAAGGTGTGTCCCTAACTTGAAGCATACAAAAATTCACTAAAAGTATATCAAAGACCTAAATTTAAGACCCAAACCAGGAAACTCCTTGGAGAAAAGATAGGCAAGCATCCTCAGGACCTATGCTAGGAAATGGTTTCTTAGACTTTACATTAAAATCACAAGCAACAAAAGAAAAAAAAAGAAAATTCATGAAAATATTTTAAAAAGTTTTGCATCAGAGGACTTCATGAAAGCAAAAAGACAACATACAAAATAGAAGAAAATATTAGGGAGCCACACATCTTGTAAAAGTTTACTATCCAAAATACTGTACATAAAGAAATCCTAAAAGTCAGCAACAAAAATAGAACCAAATTTAAAAATGGGCAAAAGATTTGAATAGACATTTCTGCAAAATGATATACAAAAGTCCAAAAAGCATACAAAAATGTGCTCAACATCATCAGCCATTAGGGAATTGCAAATCAAAAGCACAAAGTTACCATTTCATATCCATTAGAAGAGCCACTATTAAAAAAAGCAATGAAAATTAACAAGTGTTGGAGAGGATGTGGTGAACTAGGAACACTCTTTTATTTTTGTTGTGAATGTAAAATGGTGCAGCCACTGTTGAAAACAGTTTGATATTTCCACAGAAAGAAGAATTATCAGTTGTTGTGGAAATCCCAGGGTATACATGTAAAATAATCGAAAGCAGGGACTCATATAGATATTAGCACAGGAATGTTCATTATTCACAATTACTCAAAGACAGAAGAAACTTAAGTTTGCATCAACAGATTAATTGATAAACACACAATGGAATACCATCCAGCTATAAAAAGGGAATGAAGTTCTGATCTATGTCACAACATGGATGGACCTTGAAGACATCATGTTGACTGACTAAGCTAGGCACAAAAGGATAGAGACTGTATGATCAGTCACTGATATAAAATACCTAGAATAATCAAATTCATAGAATCAGAATCTAGAATACAGGTTACCAAGGTCTGGGGTGTGGCTAGGGAGTGGGTAATTAATGCTTAATTTGTACAGAATTTCTGCTTCAGGTGTTAGAAAAGTTTTGGTAATAGATTGTGGTGATGGTAGCACATTAGGAATGTAATTAATACCACTGAATTAAATATTTGAATGCAGTTAAAAAGTGAAATTTTTATTGCATATAGGTTACTAGAACAAAAAATTGAAAAAAATAAAACAACGTAGGACTGTCCAAAATGAACAATGAACTCTAATACGAGCTTTGGACTTTAGTTATTAATTTAATTACAATAATATTGTTTCATCAATTGTAACAAAGTTGCCACACTAATACAGTGCTAAAGGGAAAATTCAGTGTCTTAGGGGAGTATAAAGGAATTTTGTATTTTATTAACAATTTTTCTCTTTAAACCTACAACTTTTCTAATTAAAATTAAAAATTAGCAAGGAGAAGAGGGACGGGGGCTGGGGGAAAAGTAGGCATCACCGGGAGGCCTGCTGACCACCCAGAGACAGGCAGCCTTCTTATTCTTTGGCCTCACCCATCAAGCATCATTTGCATGGTTGTCTTGGTCAAAGTTTTCTCAATGCTGGATGCTGAGCATTTCATGGTATCAACCCCAAGGACTGAGTCCTGGGAAGGTCAACTTGTACCACTGTCAAGCCCCTTCTGTATACAAATCATACATCTATGCAAGCCTGATACCCCAACAGGCAACTCTAAAATATGCAGACTTCTCTATGCCTAATTAGGCAACTGCATTGATAATGCACAGGATATTCAGCTTGTGATTTACTCTTGCTGCAGACAATTTTTACAAAACGGGAACTGAAGGAAACAGGAAGTAGTAGAACAATGCTAAGAAAGAAAAACAAGGAAAGTAAATTAAGCCTAAGAATTTACCCTTGGCATTTGTGAGGATGGATACCCCTGAGGGGAACCTAGAACAGCAGCTTGGATCTAGAGTTGTCATGGGCAAAGCCAAGATTGTCACCATGGGACCTGGGATGGCAATTGAAGAATAGCCATGAAGATATTCAACATTTCAGGAGACAGCTTGAGATAAAGCGACTGGAGTCCACAGTTCAAGCCTTAATGCCAAAGTGGTATCAACATGCTTGGGTGGAGGACCCCCCCATAGAAAGAGATATCCATTGTGCATATGCTCTCTGAAATAAAGCAAAACAAATTTACAAACAGGCATTGAAAACTGTGGAGACAGGACATTATGAGAACATGCTAATGCAAGGGAAGGTAAATAGAATATAATATTTGCCTTTTAAAAATATCCATTTTAAATTTAATAATGGATATTTTTAAAAGGCAAATATTATATGATCTTATTTATCTGAAATACCTAGAATAAGCAAATTCAGAGAGACAGATAGTGGATTACAGGTCATAATAGGCAGAGCAGTGAGGGGAAGTGAGAGATATTGTTTGATGGCTGCAGAATTTCTGTTTGAGGTGATGAAAAAGTTTGGGTAATGGATTTTAGTGATCATAGCACAATATTGTGAATGCAGTTTAAAACACTGAATTGTACACTTTAAAATGGTTAAATGGGGAAATTTAAGATGTATATATGCCACTACAATAAAAAAAAAGTTCAAAAAAAAGCTAGCAATCCAAGCTTTATCACTTAATATCCAGGTGTCATTGAAGAAACCTTTATTCCTTTATTGCCCTTTCTCATATAAATAGGAGTAGCAACACTTTTTCAAGATACCTTACCACAAGAGTCAAATAGGATAGTTATTAGTAAAGTGCTTTGAAATGTATGAATAAAAAGATGTGAAATATTACTAGCAGCATTATTTTTGAGCAGTGCCTACACGTGCAAAATTACCTAAAAACTTGAAGCAAGATAAACATAAACTGTTTTTAAAATAAAGTTAGTGTTTAAATATAATACAGATAAAATTGCAATGAAATGGTTTCATTTATTTAATCATTTTAGAAAGTGTTTTAGTGAATATTTTCAGAATTGCCAACCCTAAAAAATTTATTCTGAAATGGAAATAAGGCAAGGCAAACTTCATAATGGAAGATGATACAGTATCACTTATAATAGTGAAAATTCAACAATATTAGAAATGCTCTGTAATAGGAAAATGTGTATGTGAATCACACTATTTCAAATTAATAAGATTTGATACAGTGAATAAGATACTAATTAATAATATAAAGATATAGAAGGTGATAAAATATAGAAGGTAAGCAATATTGCATTATGTAAAATGGGAAAAACAGAATAAAATGTAATAATTATGCCCATTTGCATAGGTATTTTAATATAATTTTAAAATTGAGAAGGTACCATAAGAAAATGGTAGTTCTTTTCCTTTTCAACTAATATCCTGTTATGAGAAGACTTTAAATAAAAAATCAAGTTTAAAATCCATTACACTGTATTAACCATCAACTACACAGTTCCAAGGAAAGAGGTAGGATTTGGGAATAATTTTATCATTTCTCCAGTAGAATTCATTTGTATAGGTGGAACTAACATACTAACATAACATAAGTTGGAATATTATATTAAATACTAAAACTCTTTCAAATTTTCCATAAATTGCCATACTATGGGACATAGCTTTCTCCAGCTTCTATACTCACTGTAATATCATTTTTAAATTTATATTCTTCTATAAAAGCAGCTTATTCTGTCCATATTTCTCCAAGAAGGTCCCATGGCCTTTTCTTTCATGATAGCTGTACAGTTTCATAGGCTGAAGCTGCACTAGAGTTTGCTAAGTGCCCCCTCACAGCCATGAACTGTGGGCTTTGAGACATTTCTTAGAACTGTGACCCTGCAGAACTTGCATCCCAGCTGCCAACTGTCCCTATTGTCCACTGTTTCATCCCCATTTGTTTTAGCAATAAAACTAATTCTAATGACTATCTTTTTGTAAACAGTAGAAATTTCTGTTTCATCTTTGAAGTATGTATAACATTCAAACATATATAAGGAATTCATAATAAGGCTGTCATTTATAAATAGTTTTTATAACTGTATTTCAAGCAACAAGGATATAATAATATATTTTAGATGCTTTTATGTGTACCAATCACATCTGCATATATGTGTGTGTGTGTGTATATATATATATGGTTACTAAAAGTTAAAAAAAAGATGAAAATCCTGTTCTTAAGTTTTTCTTCCAAAGTTCCTTAAGTTCATTGTATTTTTTATCTAGGATGATGATGATGATAATGATAATCATGATGATGATATGATGATGATTTACTTCAACAGTGAAAGATTTATTCCCTGTCTAGCTAAGCATACTCTCTTTCCTGAAGACCTGGGAAATCTGTCCTCTTCAGTGTTGCTGTGCTGATTTCCCTAAATGTCTCAACTTGAATACTCTTTCTATTTCTGGAAAGAAAAGATAATGATAAGCTTTCTGTTTCCACATGTGTCCTTCTTGGTGGATGTCTGCACCTTCTTTATTCTGTTTTTTAAGTGATTTAGAACATTTTAGAGGAGAGACAATGGCCTCCGCAAATAGCACTAAAACACTTCAGAGCTTCAGCCATTTAAATATCCCTGAACAATTCTGAGACAGAAACTTAATGCTAATAAAGTTGCCAAACACACTTAGGGAAAATAAAATGAATAAATTTCAGGTCACAAGACTCAGCTCTGACTTCAGGCACTCTTCCTTACCCTCTTATAGACTCAGAAAATTCTACTTGTCAGTCTAAAATATCAGGATGTGGAGAGTGTTAAGGGATTAATAATAAATGAAATATATTTAGAAAGAACAAAATAAAATGCTATTGGATAGCTAGGACAAAATATGCACCTATGTCATTCCTAAATTATTTGGATTTAGCTGGAAAATTATAAGCTGAAGAAAGGTCTAATTTAATAAGAATTGAAGTAATAGGTGCTCCTAATTCAGAAAAATGGTTTGCATTCTATTTTAACAGTTTCTGTTATTGACACTTGTTATATACCAGGTGCTATTCTAGGGAGTTTGCATGTATTATTTAATTTCTGTTTCCACAACCATCTATGTCTGGTAATACTATTGCTCCTTTTAAATACAAGGCATTTGAGAGCCAGGAAGTTTACATGACTAGTCTAAGTGCACACAGTTATTAAATGATAGATTCATGCCCTTAGATTTGGGAACCTGACCACAGCACCCACACTTTTAAGAACAAGATCACAATTTGAAATCTGCTCTGAAGATTCAAAATGTGAAGTATAAATCTTACCATGCATCATTTCCATGGAAATTCTGGTGAAGGAAATATCCTATTCTTATTCAGTAGCTGGACAAGATGTAAATGTTTTTCCAAAGTCTTGTTTCTATACCTAAGATAGTGAGGAAAACATCTCTGGTATTCAAGGTGGAGAATGTTCCATATCCCTTCGTAAGTGCTGTCTTTAATGTGGTCTCATGGAAAAAAATAAAGGAGCATAGATTCCCTCCTTAATTTCCCACTTGAATTTAAAGAGTTTCCCTGAGAGGTCATCAACTTGTAGGATTGTCTCTTTGTTCCCCCAAGGGATTGGAAATTTCCCATCAGTTTGATTTTCTTGGACATGGTTGCATGAAGTTTGAATTGCTAAAGTTCTTGAAAAAGCTTTCATTTCCTTGATCAACTAAGTTGTCTTTTGCTTTCTTTCTTTTTTTTTTTTTTTTTTTTTGTTTTGTTTTGTTTTGTAATGCTCCAGGTATTCTATTTGAAGTCTGAAGGTTATTTCATTTCCCTTGATGTTCAGGAATAGAACATTGCACATACTGGTATAGAGCACAATATCTTTTTACAGGATACAGGGTAAAACATCTGCAGTCATACCAAATGCAAGAGCTGAGTTCTGGGATATGGCACAGCATTGATCCATGAGAGTAGTATGTACTGTTCTTGGGCTGGGATAGCAAAAAGAGAGCTTATTAAAGAATCACATATTATATGTATAAATGTGCAAAGATATGTGGATTAATCCAAAATTTTATTTTATTTTTCTCAGTACCTCATCTTGATGTTTCATAGCTTTGAAACTAATAACACAATTCCTAGATATTAATGGAATTAGTCTCTTGCTGTTTTAGGCTTACAAGTCTGTTTACTCTGAAGGATGTAACACTGGGATTGAAGCTTGAGAGAACACTTGGACTTAACCAATCAAACCTTTCATAGAGGGTCTGTATCAGGCACTTTGTTACTTAAAAGAGTCTGTAAGTATTTTATGCTACATATTTTAATGTCTATTCTCACCCCACAGAAAGTTAGAGTTGAAGTGATTCATCAGGAATTCAAGGCCCAGAAGTACCTTCATTTCAATCATGTATGGAATTAAATAAAAAGGATTATTTTATTTTTATTAAATTTGGTTGTTTGTCCTGATGCAGAACAAAACAGCATTTTTCAAAAGTGCAACTCAACAGATGGACTCCAGCAATTCATTCTGGAGCCCTGGTTCCCACCTCAAACCATACTTAATATCTTCAACTTTATTCCATGTGCTGTTTTGATCAATCCTTTACCATTTGTTTCTGTGAGAGGAAGAATATTGTAAAGATGAAACAAAGCAGATAATGTAAGAAACGTTATTTTGCATAGTTGTGCAAAAATAGGATGAAATTCAAAACTTACAAAACAGAAAAGAAAGAGAAAGACAGAATCAGAGAGTGTCACATACAGAGATTTTCAAAATGGGGAGTGGGGGATGAGGTATTTATATATATAGTGATTTTCCCTTCCAGAAATTATCCATCAATCCATTCTTACCACCAATTTAAAATTTTACCCTCATCACTTATTAAATAACTAAAATTATACTAAATTTCTTAGATACATGGCTCAATTTCTGGGCAATTTCTTCTGTTCTTTAGAATTCTTTACTTCTGGGCTCCTATCAAAATGTTTACAAACCAGAAATTTATGATATGTTCTGATATTCAGTATATCTATTCCCCTATCTCTACTCTTCTCATATATAAATGGTTTTTATTATCATGGCTATTCAAACACACACACATTCATTTAAATGTCAGAATTGGCTTATCAATTTCCATGAAAAAATTTTCTGTCATTTTTCAGGGATTTTATTAATTCTGAACAGAATTGATGTGTCTAAAATCATTCCTTCCCTAAGGTGTGTAAGTCAAACCAATATTTCTTGCAAGATATCTGCCTATATAAAACTTTTGATTAAAAATATAGAATGTATTACAAAATCCATAGTCAGTGAGAGACACAGTGATTTACTGATAGATACTAAGAATTGTGGATAGAGAGGTCATTCTTATGTATCTGTTTATTGTCCAGTCAGAGCACATGAGGAGTCTGCCTGGTGTCCAGGCACCCCTCTTGTTGTTCCAGTCCAGGAACCCTCTCTCCCATTCTCTTCAGAATCTGTTCATATCAAAATAATTCCTTGTTATTGATATAATACTAGCCAATAGATGGGTGGTATAAAAAAATGGAAACATACTGTCTCACATTTCTGGAGGCTGAAAGTCTGAAATCAAGGTGTCAGCACAGCCAGGCTCCATCTGAAATCTGTAGATGAGAATCCTTCCTCACCTCCTCCCAGCTTCTGGAGTTACCAGCCATCCCTGGTGTTCCTTGGCATGTGGCAGCATAACCCCAGTCATCCACCTCACTGTTCACAGGGCCTTCTTCCCTGTGTCTCTCTGAATGTGTCCACTTCTCCTCTTCTTTCAAGGACACCAGTCATATTGGATTAGGACTCACTCTAATCCAGTGTAGACTCAACTAATCACATCTTCAAAAATTTTATTTCCAAATAGGGTCACTTTCATAGGACTAAGGATTATGACTTGAACATGTCATTTGGGGGACACAATTCAACCCATAACATGCCTCTGCAGTTTGTTAATACCAATGAAACCTAATGGGAGTCTGCTGGTGAACTCTGGAAAAGTCTTATTCTGGATAAGCATTTTCTTTTTCTTTACTTTTTCTTTTTATTTCTTCCTTCCTGAAACAAAGACGTGAGGCTAGAAGTAGAGCAGCCATTTTTTAATCACAAGGACAAACCCTTCATGAAAAACATCGTGTAGCAATTTCTAGAAGGAGACTGGGTATGTCTATATTTGCCCAAGATTATATTTTTCTGAATTTATTTTTATTTAAAAATTACTTATCTGCAAAGTTTCTAAATTTTTTTTTAACAAATACAACTGTCTCTGTCTCAACTAAAAAAGGTATTCTTATCACCTCTTCTTGGACATTTATTCTTTGACATACATTTTAGGTTAATATTATTAAAAAAGAAGAAAACCCAAAATTTTAATTGTAAGTGCGTTGTATTTATATATTAATTCATGAAATTTTGTTTTTTATTGTACTATATCCTGTGGTAGTTTGAAGCTCTTATGTACCCCAGACAAGGTCATGTTTTTTAATCCATACCTGTGGGTATAGACCTATTGATTAGGTTATTTCAGTTGAGATGTGACCCACTTCATTCAAGGTGTGCTTTATTCCAATTATTGGAGTCCTTTATGAGAGGATAAAACATACAGAAGTGAAGAGATGAATTTAAGAGCAACACATAGAGAAAAGCCCTGAAGAAACTAGGCAAGAACCCAAGAAGCTCAGAGAGGAAGCCACTGCAACCAGAAGCTGAAAGTAATGAAACCCAGAAGCAGAGGATCAGCAGAAGCTGGCCTTGTGCCTTCTCATATGACAGGAGTGTCCTGGAAGCCAGCAGTCTGTCTTCAGAGTCCAGGTATCATCCAGTTGATGCCTTGAGTTGGACATTTTCATGGCCTAAGAACCGTAAATTGTAAGTTCATAAATCTCCATTGTAAAAGTCAACCCATTTCTGGTTTATTGCATTCCTGCAGCATTAGCAAACTGAAACATTTCCTCATCCAAAACTGTCATATGTTTCTTTATTTGTTGGTACTTATTTTATGACTTTAAACAAGGTCATATGGTTTTCTAACCTTTGGCCCAAAGTTTCTCTCATTAAAATTTATTTATAATTGATTTACAGTTTCTTTTTCTGTTGTGGGTGGAACCTCTTCTCTCCTTTTATAACATTTTTCTGTCTATATGATATACAATCTGCTTATTTTGTATACATGTCTTAGATTTAGCTGCCATGCCAATTTTCATATTAATTCTAGACATTTTAAAATCATATTTGTAAATATTTTATAGGTTTACAATTTTTCCCCTTATATAGATGAAATTATCTCACAGAATTTTAGAGTCTTCCTCATTTAGTTAATGGCAGAAAATTTTCCTCCTAACTCCCAACTCAGTGCATGTTCCACCAAACCACAGGGGCCACTGGTTGATTTGACAAAGATTACATCTGAAGTGAACTGTTTCAAGGCCAAACACATAATATGGTGACTGTATTAAATAGATTGTTTAGTTGTGGACCATATGTGCATAAGTAAAAGTTCACCAGGAAAATTTCAGCTTTAAGGTAAGAAATTACATGCTAAATTAGGAAAAAGAAGGAGTTTTAACAATGTAGCATATGGTAGAGTTAGGGCATTAAGCTAAACTTGAAGAAACTGAAAATTTAATGCTACAAATAAGGACTGAAGAAAGGGGTCTCAAATAAGGAAGAATATGCTTAACAACATCTGTAGGATATCTCTGAACTATTCACTATTTCATAAAATATAAAAAAGCAAAAAAATATTTAAAACAAACAGATTGAAGTTGCTTCTCTCTTGCAAAAGTAATAGAAGACAAGTTTAAAATTTTCCAATTTTTAAATATTCTGAATAGAGAAGCTGAGAATTGTTGAAAATTAATATAGTGGAGAGGCAGGGAAAGATGGTGCGTTGGTGAGGCGTATGTTTTAGTTACTCCTCCAGGGAAGTAAGTAGAAAGCCAGAAACTGCATGGACTGGACACCGCAGAGCAATCTGACTTTGGGCATACTTCATAAAACACTCATGAACACATGGAACTGCTGAGATCAGTGAAATCTGTAAGTTTTTGTGGCCAGGGGACCCACACCCCTCCCTGCCAGGCTCAGTCCCATGGGAGGAGGGGCTCTCAGCACCGGGAAGGAGAAGGGAGAACTGCAGTGGCAGCTCTTATTGGAAACTCATTCTACTGATCCAAACTCCAACCATAGATAGGCTGAGACCAGAGACCAGAGAATCTGAGAGCAGCCAGCCCAGCAGAGAAGAGACAGGCATAGCAAAAAAACAGCAAGACAAACTCAAAAATAAACACGGATGGTTTTTGGAGTTCTGGTGAAAATAGAAAGGGGAAGGGCAGAGCTCAGGCCCTGCAGGCTCATTTGCAAAACCCAAAGAAAAACTGATCTCTCTGCCCCCTGGATCTTTCCTTAATGGCCCTAATTGCTTTGTCTCTCAGCATTTCAATAATGCATTAGATCTGCCTGGAGGGCCCTTTTGATTTTTCTTTTTTTTTTAATCTGTTTTTTCATTTTCTAAAACAATTACTCTAAGAAGCCCAATACAGAAAGCCTCAAAGACATGCAATTTGGGCAGGTCAAGACAAGAGCAGAACTGAGAGCTCTGAGACAAAAGACAATAATCCAGTGGCTGAGAAAATTCACTAAACACCACAATTTCCCAAGAAAAGGGGGGCATCCTCTCACAGCCATCATCCTGGTGGACAGGAAATACTCCTGCCTGTCACAAGCCCCATAGCTCAGAGCTGTTCCAGACAACCCAGTGTGACAGAAGTGCTTCAAATAACATGCATAAACCACAAAATTGGGCATGGCCATTAACCTTCCCTGCACCTTCAGCTGGTTGTCCCAGACTTGGGAAGGTGGAGCAGTGGGAATTAAAAACCCCATTCAGACATCATTTCAGCAGACTGGGAGCCTCCCTACACAGACCAGCAGCCCAGAACCACCCTGGGGGGATGGCACTCACCTGTGACATAGCACAGTCATCCCTCAACAGAGGACCAGGGGGTGCAAGGCCTGGAAGAGGGACCCACTCACAAGTCTCAGGGGCCACACGCCAATACCAAGGACTTGTGGGTCAGTGGCAGAGACAAACTGTGGCAGAACTGAACTGAAGGATTAGACTATTGCAGCAGCTTTAAAACTCCAGGAATACCAGGCAGATTTGGTTGTTAGAGCCACCCCCCTCCCTGACCACCCAGTCACATGCCCCTTATACAGGGTGGGCAACACCAACTACACACACAAGCTTGGTACACCAACTGGACCCCACAAGACTGACTCCCCAACTCACCACAGAGGCAAAGCTGGGGAGAACTGTCTTGAGGGGAACAGGTGGCTCACGGATGCCACCTGCTGGTTAGTCACAGAAAGTGTACTCCATTGAGCTGTAGACCTGACAAATTAGAGATAAGGATTTCAATTGGTCTACAAATCCTAAAAGTACCCTACCAAGTTAAGCAAATGCCAAGAGGCCAAAAACAACTGAAAATTTTAAAGCATATGAAAAAACCACAAGATATGGATAACCCAAGCCCAAGCACCCAAATAAAAAGATCAGAAGAAATACAGTACTTAGAGCAACTAATTAAAGAACTAAAGAGGACTGATGAGACCATGGCATGGGATATAAAGGGCATGAAGAAGAGCATGGCACAGGATATAAAGGACATCAAGAAGACCCTAAAAGAGCATAAAGAAGACATTGCAAGACTAAATAAAAAAATAGATGATCTTATGGAAATTAAAGAAACTGTTGACCAAATTAAAAAGATTCTGGATACTCATAGTACAAGACTAGAGGAAGTTGAACAATGAATCAGTGACCTGAAAGATGACAGAATGGAAAATGAAAGCACAAAAGAAAGAATGGGGAAAAAATAGAAAAAATAAAAATGGACCTCAGGGAATTGATAGATAATATAAAACATCCAAATACAAGACTCATTGGTGTTCCAGAAGGAGAAGAAAAGGGTAAAGGTCTAGGAAGAGTATTCAAAGAAATTGTTGGGGAAAACTTCCCAAATCTTCTAAACACCATAAATATACAAATCTTTAATGCCCAGCGAACTCCAAATAGAATAAATCCAAATAAACCCACTCTGAGACATATTCTGATCACACTGTCAAATACGGAAGAGAAGGAGCAAGTTCTGAAAACAGCAAGAGAAAAGCAATTCAGCATATATGAAGGAAACAGCATAAGACTAAGTAGTGACTACTCAGCAGCCACCATGGAGGTGAGAAGGCAGTGGCACGACATATTTAAAATTCTGAGTGAGAAAAATTTCCAACCAAGAATTCTTTATCCAGCAAAACTCTCCTTCAAATTTGAGGGAGAGCTTAAATTTTTCACAAACAAATGCTGAGAAAAATTGCTAAAAAGAGGCCTGCCCTTCTGGAGATAGTAAAGGAAGCCCTACAGACAGAGAAACAAAGAAAGGAGAGAGAGAGATGGAGAAAGGTTCAGTAGTAAAGAGATTCAGTATGGGTACATTAAAGGATATTAATAGAGAGAGGGAAAAATATATATGACAAAGATAAACCAAAGGATAAGATGGCTGATTCAAGAAACGCCTTCATGGTTATAATGTTGAATGTAAATGGATTAAACTCACCAATTAAAAGGTATAGATTTGCAGAATGGATAAAAAAAAATGAACCATCAATATGCTGCCTACAAGAGACTCATCTTAGACACAGGGACACAAAGAAATTTAAAGTGAAAGGATGGAAAAAAATATTTCATGCAAACTACAGCCAAAAGAAAGCAGGTGTAGCAATATTAATCTCAGATAAAATAGGCTTTAAATGCAGGGATGTTTTGAGAGACAAAGAAGGTCACTACATACTAATAAAAGGGGCAATTCAACAAGAAGAAATAACAGTCATAAATGTTTATGCACCCAATCAAGGTGCCACAAAATACGTGAGACAAACAAGCAAAACTAAAGAAAGTAATTGATGTTTCTACAAAAATTGTGGGAGACTTCAACACATCACTCTCTCCTATAGATAGATCAACCAGACAGAAGACCAATAAGGAAATTGAAAACCTTAAAAATCTGATAAATGAATTGGATTTAACAAACATATATGGAACATTACATCCCAAATCACCTGGATACACATACTTCTCTAGTGCTCACGGGACTTTCTCCAGAATAGATCATATGCTGGGACATAAAACAAGCCTCAATAAATTTAAAAAGATTGAAACTATTCAAAGCACATTCTCTGAGCACAATGGAATACAATTAGAAGTCAATAACCCTAAGAGACTTAGAAAATTCACAAATAACTGGAGGTTAAACAACACACCGCTAAACAATCAGTGGGTTAAAGAAGAAATAGCAAGAAAAATTGCTACATATATAGAGATGAATGAAAATGACAATACAACATACCAAAACCTATGAGATTCAGCAAAAGAGGTACTGAGAGGGAAATTTATAGCACTAAAAGCATATATTAAAAAGGAAGAAAGAGCCAAAATCAAAGAACTAATGGATCAACTGAGAAAGCTAGACAATGAACAGCAAACCAATCCTAAGCCAACTAGAAGAAAAGAAATAACAAGGATTAAAGCCAAAATAAATGACATAGAGAACAAGAAAATAATACAGAGGATAAATAACACCAAAAGTTGGTTCTTTGAGAAGATCAACAAGATTGACAAGCCCCTAGCTAGACTGACAAAATCAAAAAGAGAGAAGACCCATATAAACAAAATAATGAATGAGAAAGGTGACATTACTGCAGATCCCGAGGAAATTAAAAAATTATAATATGGTACTATGAACAACTGTATGGCAACAAACTGGATAATGTAGATGAAATAGACAATTTCCTGGAAACATATGAATAACCTAGACTGACCAGAGAAGAAACAGAAGACCTCAACCAACCAATCACAATCAAAGAGATCCAATCAGTCATCAGAAAGCTTCCCACAAATAAATGCCCAGGGCCAGATGGCTTCACAGGAGAATTCTACCAAACTTTCCAGAGAGAACTGACAACAACCTTACTTAAACTCTTTCAAAACATTGAAGAAAATGGAACACTACCTAACTCATTTTATGAAGCTAACATCAATCTAATACCAAAACCAGGCAAAGATGCTACAAAAAAGGAAAACTACCAGCCAATCTCCCTAATGAATATAGATGCAAAAATCCTCAACAAAATACTTGCAAATCGAATCCAAAGACACATTAAAAAAATCATACACCATGACCAAGTGGGCTTCATTCCAGGCATGCAAGGATGGTTCAACATAAGAAAATCAATGTATTACAACACATTAACAAATCAAAAGGGAAAAATCAAATGATCATCTCAATAGATGCTGAAAAAGCATTTGACAAAATCCAACATCCGTTTTTGATAAAACACTTCAGAAGGTAGGAATTGAAGGAAACTTCCTCAATATGATAAAGAGCATATATGAAAAACCCACACCCAGCATAGTACTCAATGGTGAGAGACTGAAAGCCTTCCCCCTAAGATCAGGAACAAGACAAAGATGCCCGCTATCACCACTGTTGTTCAACATTGTGCTGGAAGTGTTAGCCAAGGCAATCTGGCAAGACAAAGAAATAAAAGGCATCCAAATTGGAAAGGAAGAAGTAAAATTGTCATTGTTTGCAGAAGATATGATCTTATATCTGGAAAACCCTGAGAAATCAATGATACAGCTACTAGAGCTAATAAACAAATTTAGCAAACTAGCAGGATACAAGATTAATGCACATAAGTCAGTAATGTTTCTATATCCTAGAAATGAACAAACTGAAGAGACACTCAAGAAAAAGATACCATTTTCAATAGCAACTAAAAAAATCAAGTACCTAAGAATAAACTTAACCAAAGATGTAAAAGACCTATACAAAGAAAACTATATAACTCTATTAAAAGAAATAGAAGGGGACCTTAAAAGATGGAAAAACATTCCATGTTCATGGATAGGAAGGCTGAATGTCATTAAGATGTCAATTCTACACAAGCTCATCTACAGATTCAATGCAATCCCAATCAAAATTTCATCAAACTACTTTGCAGACTTGGAAAAGCTAGTTAGCAAATTTATTTGGAAAGGGAAGATGCCTCAAATTGCTAAAGACACTCTAAAAAAGAAAAACCAAGTGGGAGGACTTACACTCTCTGACTTTGAAGCTTATTATAAAGCCACAGTTGTCAAAACAGCATGGTACTGGCACAAAGATAGACATATAGATCAATGGATTTGAATTGAGAATTCAGAAATAGACCCCCAGATCTATGACCGACTGATGTTTGATAAGGCCCCCAAAGTCACTGACCTGGGTCATAAAGGTCTTTTCAACAAATGGGGCTGGGAGAGTTGGATATCCATATCCAAAAGAATGAAAGAGGACCCCTACCTCACACCCTACACAAAAATTAAATCAAAATGGACCAAAGATCTCAATATAAAAGAAAGTACCATAAAACTCCTAGAAGATAATGTAGGAAAACATCTTCAAGACCTTGTATTAGGCAGACACTTCCTAGACTTTACACCCAAACACAAGCAACAAAAGAAAAAATAGATAAATGGGAACTCCTCAAGCTTAGAAGTTTCTGTACCTCAAAGGAATTTCTCAAAAAGGTAAAGAGGCAGCCAACTCAATGGGAAAAATTTTTGGAAACCATGTATCTGACAAAAGACTGATGTCTTGCATATATAAAGAAATCCTACAACTCAATGACGATAGTACAGACAGGCCAATTATAAAATGGGCAAAAGATATGAAAAGACAGTTATCTGAAGAGGAAATACAAATGACCAAGAAACACTTGAAAATTGTTCAGCTTCACTAGCTGTTAGAGAGATGCAAATTAAGACCACAATGAGATACCATCTCACACCAATTAGAATGGCTACCATTAAACAAACAGGAAACTACAAGTGCTGGAGGGGATGTGGAGAAATTGGAACTCTTATTCAGTTCAGCCACTCTGGAAGTCAGTCTGGCAGTTCCTTAGAAAACTAGATAAACAGATACCCTTTGATCCAGCGATTGCACTTCTCAGTATATACCTGAAAGATCGGAGAGCAGTGACACGAACAGATATCTGCACACCAATGTTCATAGCAGCATTATTCACTATTGCCAAGAGATGGAAACAACCCAAATGTCCTTCAACAGATGAGTGGATAAATAAAATGTGGTATATACACACGATGGAATACCACATGGCAGTAAGAAGGAATGATGTTGTGAAACATATGACAACATGGATGAACCGTGAAGACATAATGCTGAGCGAAATAAGCCAGGCACAAAAATACAAATATTATATGCTACCACTAATATGAACTTTGAAACATGTAAAATGAATGGTTTATAATGTAGAATGTAGGGGAACTAGCAATAGAGAGCAATTAAGGAAGTGGGAACAATAATCCAAGAAGAACAGATAAGCTATCATGGGTAAATTTAATGTTCGGGGAATGCTCAGGAATGACTATGGTCTGTTAATTTCTGATGGGTATAGTAGGACCAAGTTCACAGAAATGTTGCTATATTAGGTTACTTTCTTGGGGTAGAGTAAGAAAACATTGGAAGTAAAGTAGTTATCTTAGGTTAGTTGTCTTTTTCTTACTCCCTTGTTATGATCTCTTTGAAATCTTCTTTTATTGTATGTTATTTTATTTTATTTTATTTCTCTTTAATTTTTTTTTTTTTATTTTTCATACAGTTGATTTAGGAAAAAAAAGTTAAAAAAAAAAAAAACAAGGAAAAATTATGCAGAGCCCCCTTGAGGAGCTGGTGGAGAATGCAGGGGTATTGGCCTGCCCTACCTCGATGGTTGCTAACATGCCCACAGAAATAGGGGACTGGTGGTTTGATGGATTGAGCCCTCTACCATGGAATTTGCCCTTGGGAAGACTGTTGCTGCAAAGGAGAGGCTAGGCCTCCCTATAATTGTGCCTAAGAGCCTCCTCCCAAATGCCTCTTTGTTGCTCAGATGTGGCCCTCTCTCTCTAGCTAAGCCAACTTGAAAGGTGAAATCACTGCCCTCCCCTCTACCTGGGATCAGACACCCAGGTATTGCTGACAGGGTGATGCAGGAATGAGACACGGACACAAAGCTAAGAATTAAGGGAGCAGGGGCCCACTTGCATCTCATGCTAAGTGGATGACAATGCAGCCTTGCTCCAGCTATTTATTTCAGAAGATCAGGTGTATATGCTGAAGGTGCTCAGGTGGGGGAGAGCCCACCAGATACTTATGTTTTCATCAGGTGCATACAATCTAGGTTTAAGACAATGGTAGTCACAAGACACACATCTTTACAGGGTGGGCCTGCATGGCATTCTATGCAGGCCTGAAGCTCAGCGTTCTAAGCCACCGCCCCAGATATGCCTCAGGCAACATGGAAGACTCAGTTCCCCACACCCAGGGTAGTGAATCTCCCTGGCAATGTGGAATATGACTCCCAGGGAGGAATGTAGACCCGGCATCATGGGATGGAGAACATCTTCTTGACCAAAAGGGGGATGTAAAAGGAAATGAAATAAGCTTCAGTGGCAGAGAGATTCCAAAATGAGCCGAGAGGTCACTCTGGTGGGCACTCTTACGCACAATATAGACAACCCTTTTTAGGTTCTAATGAATTGGGGTAGCTGATGGTGGATACCTGAAACTATTAAACTACAACCCAGAACCCATGAATCTTGAAGACAATTGTATAAAAATGTGGCTTATGAGGGGGGACAGTGGGATTGGGGGGGCATAGGGATCACACTCCCATTTGTCTAGTTTGTGGATGGATGAGTGGAAAGGTGGGGGAAGGAAACAAACAGACAAGGGTGCCCAGTGTTTCTTTTACTTTAGTTGCTTCTTTTCACTTTAATTATTATTCTGATTATGTTTGTGTGTGTGGTAATGAGGGTGTCGGGGATTAATTTTGGTAATGAATGTACAACTACATAATGGTACTGTGAACAATCAAATGTATGATTTGTTTTGTATGACTGCATGGTATGTGAATATATCTCAATAAAATGAATAATAAAAAAAAAAGAAGACAAGGGGAAACTGGGGAGGAGAAGTGGTGACTCCTTGAGAAAATGAAGCAGCAGCAAGCTGCAGAAGTCCTTCATCTCCCCACGAACAGTGTGAGTAGCAGCCCTTCACAAATGCAGGCCCAGGCTGTGTAAAAGGCCATGCGTATGGACAAGAATTAAATGGGCAGACTCAGAATCTTGGAGCCAATATACATTTAAATTGGTGTAATATGCAAGTTATGCTTATATCCTCTCTCTTTTCTCAATCTTGAAATAATGCTCTCATTTAACATGAGTTGCATTTTTCTGGTCCTATAGTGAGGTCATTGTGCAGCGCTGCCCTGTTTGTGCAATGAAAACAAATCAGGGAAGATAAACACCTTATCATTAAAGAAAGGAGAATTTAAACTAAAAAAAAAATTGACATCTTGACAATATTTATTCTTCCAATCCATGAAAATGAAGGTCCTTCCATGTATTTATGTCTTCCTTGGTTTCTTTTAGCAATGTTTTGTAGTTTTCTATGTACAAGTCCTTTACAACAGTGGTGGAATTTATTCCTAGAGATTTGATTATTTTAGTTGCTATTGTAAATGGAATTTTTCTTAATTTCCTCTTGAGATAGTTCATTACTAGTATACAGAAACACTGCTGAGTTTCACATGTTGATTATGTACCTTGTCACTTTGCTGAATGTATGTCTTAGCTCTAATAGCCTTGTGAATTTTTTGGGATTTTCTGTATATAAGATCATGTCATCTGTAAATAGGGAAAATTTTACTTCTTTGTTTGCCTTTTATTTCTTTTTCTTACCTAATTGCTCTGGCTAGAACTTCCAATACATGTTGAATAACTGCGGTGGCAGTAAGCATCCTTACCTTGTTCCTCATCTTAGAGAAAAAGCTTTCCATCTTCCACCATTGAATTTGCAATGGTGAATTTTAGTTATGTGCCCTCTTTCTTTCTGTCAGTTTAACTAAAGGTTTGTCCAATTTATTGTTCTTTTAAAATGACCAGCTTTTAGTTTCATTGATATTCTGTATTGTTTTTTTCTTCTCTCATTTATTCATCTCCACTCTAATCTTTGTTATACTTCTTTCTTTCTGCTCACTCTGGGATTAGTTTACTCTTCTCTTTCTAGATTCCCCAATTTTGAGGTTAAGTCTCTGATTTGAAATAATTCTTCTTTTTTAATATAAGCATTTAGAACTATAAATTTCTCTCTCAGTTCTGCCTTTGCTACATCTCATAAGTTTTGGTATGTTGTGTTTTTAATTTCTTTCCCCTCAAGATATTTCTTAATTTCCCTGGATTTTTCTTCCTTGTCCCATTGTTTTTTTTTTTTTTTTTATGGTGTATTCTTTAATTTCCTCATATTTCTGAGTTTTCCAGTTTTCCCTCTGTTATTTTTAGCTTCATTCCATTGAGAGTGGAAAAGATACATTGCATGATTTCAAAAGTTTGAATTTATTAACAAGTTTTGCCACCTAACATATAGTCTATCCTGGGGGATAACTTATATGCATTAGAGAAGAATGTATATTTTGCTGCTGTTGGGTATTCTCTATATGTCTGTTAGCTCTAGTTGGTTTATCATATTGTTCAAGTCTTCTATTTCATTATTGGTCTTCTGTATACATGTTCTATCCATTATTAAAAGTGGTATATTGATATTTCCTATTATTAATCTTCTGATTTTTCACTTCAAATCTATCATTGCTTCATACATTAACCCTTTATCAGTGCATAGTAATATCCTTTGTCCTTTGTAACTGCTTTGGACTTAAGTCTATTTTATCTGATTTTAGTATATCTATGCCAGCTCTCTTTTGTTACTGCTTGCATGGTATACATTTTTTCTTCGTCACTTTCAACCTAATTGTGTCATTGAATTGAAGGTGAGTGTCTTGTAAACAGCATATAGTTGGGTCATGCCATTTTATCCATTCTGCCAATCTCTACCTTTTCACTGGAGAGTTTAATCCATTTACATTTAAATTAGCTACTAATAATGTAGGCAGTTCATTGGCTATTTTGCTATTTGGTCTTTGGTAAGCCTTAAATTTTTTTGCTCCCTAATTCTTCCATTAATGCCTACTTTTTATTTATTTGATTTTTTGTAGTGTGCCATTTTGAGTCCCTTCTCATTTCTTTCTGCATTTATTTTTCAGATATTTTATTTGTAATTACTTTAGGGCTTAAATTTAACATTTAATCTGTAACAGTCATATTTAATCTGATACCAGCTTAATTGCAATAGCATGCACAAACATTGTTCCTGTACCCCTCTGACCCTTCACCTTTGTGTTGTACATGTAACAAATTATGTCTTTATTTATTATAGACTCTAAGTGTAGATTTATCATTACTTTTTATGCATTTGCATTTTAGAACATGTAAGAAGTAAAAAGTGGAGTTACATACCAAAAAATACAATATAATAGTACTGGTATGTATAATTACCACTATGGTTACCTTTACTGGGGGTCTTTATCTCTTTATGCCACTTTGATCTACTGTATAACATCCTTTCCTTTCAGTCTGAAGAACTGCCTTTAGCATTGAATGTTGGGCAGTTCTAATTGTGCTGTACTACATTAGCTTTTGTTTATCTCAGAATGTCTTAATCTCTCCATCATTTTTGAAAGACAGTCTTGTTGGATTTAAAATTCTTCACTGACAGTTCTTTCAGCACTTTAAATATCTCATTCCACTGCCGTCTTGCCTCTGTGGTTGCTGGTGAGAAATTGGCACTTAATCTTATTGGAGCTCTTTTGTACTTAATACATTGCTTTTCTATTGCAGCTTTTACAATTGTCCCCTTGTCCTTGGCATTTGACAGTTTGATTACTATGTTACTGGGCATGGTTCTCTTCGAGTTTATCCTTTATGGGGCTTGTTGGGCTTTTGAATGTGTATATTCATGTCTTCCATTAAATTTGGAAATTTTCTGCCATTTTTCCTTGGAGTATTCCTTTTGTCCCTTTTTCTTTCTTTTCCTTCTGGGACCCCATAATGAGTGTGTTGGTATGCTTGATAGTATTCCACAAAGTCTTAGCCTCCATTCCCTTTTTTTCTTTTCTCCATTCTTTTTCCTTTCTGCTCCTCAGCCTTAATCATTTTGATTGTCTTGTCTTTGAGTTCACTGATTCTTTGTCCTGGAAGTTCCAATCTGCTATTGAAACCCTCCTTGGAGTTTTTCATTTCAGTATTGTGATCTCCAACTCCAGTATTTCTCTTTGGTTCCTTTTTAAAATTTCCATCTCTTTATTGAGATTCTCATATTGCTCCTTCATTGTTTTCCTGATATCCTTTAGTTCTTCTCCATGTTTTCCTTTATTTCCTTGTGCATACTGAAGGCCATATTTTAGAAGTTTTTGTCTGATGTGTCCAAAGTCTGGTTTTGTTCTTTGATGGTTTCTAATTTTTATCTTTATCCTTCATATGGGCCATCATTTCCTGTTTCTTTGCTTGCTTTATAGTCTTTTATTGTACACTGCCCATATAAATGTTTTAATGTGTTAACTCTGGAACATAGTCCCCAAGCTTTCTGTGCCTTAAGTTGTATCCAGGAGGTAATATGACAGAGATTTACTTGAGTGTCATGAGCTAGTGGAAACAAACAAACCAATGGACAGATGCCTTTCACAGTCTTTCCAAATGAGCTCTCCATTGGCTGGTACTGTACTTCAGAATTGAGCCATCCCATTAAGAAGATCAGCTGAAGACAAAAGTGAAGTGTAGTCTCCTCTCTATTTTTCTAAGTCTGCATCTTGTCCATGCCTTTTGCTTGCTTGTGGCCTAAGGAATTCTACTGTTTACAAGAATATGAATGTCTATCCTCTGTTCCCTATGAAATAGATTTTCAGCCTTTCCTAGGAGCTGTATTGTATGTCCTAAAGCTGATAATTCTTTGCTGGAGGCTGCTTCACCTAATTGTTTCTCACACTTCTTTAGCTATTTTCAAGTTGCTTCTGCCTGCAGGGCAAGTTGTGGAGGGACAAAGCAGAGAAAAGTTTCCTGCTTCAGTCTTTAAGGCTGCCACCAGATAGATTGGTACCTTCACATGGGTACTCCGTTATGCTCATAGAGGTTACTCTTCTCCCCGTGGTACAGGTCCAGAGTCACATAATTGTGGTGTAGGTTGACTCCACCATGCTAGGGGGAGGATAGGGTAGGGGCCAGAAAGGCTGCCATGACCTTCTTATACTTTTTAAAAGCTGTGCTTTCTTGATTTGGCACTCATCCAGTTACTGCAACCTTTTAACTGTTTTCCAGAGTTTTGAGAATGATGGCTCTGCCAGTTTTTGTTAGTTGTTCAAAGATGCTTGGGGAAATAACACCCTGGAGCAACTTACACTGCTATCTTGGTTGACAAGAAGCCAGAATGGAAGAATTTTTATTCCCTTCCCACCATTCTGTATCCCCTAATTCTCAACTTTCCAGTCTTTATGGTTCCTATATACAAAGTTGTTTGAGAAGGAGTTTTGGGAAACTTGGTACATCTGCTACTCCTGTGTTTGGGATGAAGTCTTGGCTGTGGATGGATATGACCCCAACTTAAAGGCCACATAACATTCTGTAATATTTGAGAAGGTAAATAATGGTGAGAATACTTTGCTCTGACTGAATATAAATAGAATTCAGGCATAGAGACAGAAGTTGCTTACATAAATGAAGAGACTATTTTGTTTGTTTGTTTGTTTTTGTTTTTCTTAAATAGCTATGGTGAATAAGGATTCCTACACCAGGATAATAAAAATTGCACTTCTCATTGTCAAAAAAAAAATTAATATAGTGGAGCAAAAGTAGACTCAGAGGTAGGCAGAGGGTAAAGTTCATTAGATTTGCATTATAAATAAGGAGCGGATGTTGAGGAAAGTACAGGAAAATGATGGAGGTAAGACATTTGTAAGAAACACCTAAGCACTATAGGGTTTTATGATATTTTACTATGATCTAAAACCAATTTATTTCTTTAAGTCTGTCATAGATTCTTGTGGAATCAGTACAGTGTAGTGAGAGTGTGTTCTCTGAAATCAGATTATCTGTGTTATATCCCAGACCCACACTTTTTACCTTTGTAACCTTGGGAAGTTCTCAACCCCTGACCCTCAGTCTTCTCACCTATAAATGGGGGATAGTAATGATAAGTACCCCTAGCAGTAAATTAGAATAGTAATAGAACAGCACATAGCCATCATTCAAAAATACAAGACCCAAATAATAATATCCTGGCCCTGGTACCTAATATAGAGATGGATTCATTTAAGTCCCAATATTCATCAATGGATTTAGAAGGGGGTATGAATGGGGATTTGGATGAGCCCCTATGAAACCAAGAAAGAAGTGTGGATTTATAATTAAAAAGGGGTTGTACTGATACCTAAGTGTTTAATAGAAAAGATCATCACACATTTACATCATGGATCTCACTATGGAAGGGACACCACGTGCCAGTGGCTATGGAAGTTACAGTTGGCCCAAATATGCAGAACATAATTCAGAAGCTATTCCAGAAGTGCTTAAACTGTGCTAAAAACTACCCCTAAACAGGATCTCCTCCTTCTGTTAAAGGAGTTCAAACAAGAGGAACAGAACCAGGAGAGGACTGGCAAATAGATTTTATTGTCATTCCAAAAGCCAAAGGAAATTATAAATACCTGATAGAGTTTGTTGATACATTCTTGGCATGAGTAGAAGCCTGTCCTTGCAGAACAGAAAAAGCCTTGGATGTAACTAGGGCTCTGCTAAAGAAAACCATCCCCCAGTTTGGAATGCCATACTCGAGAAAAAGTGGCCTGGGTGGAGCTTTCATTGCCATGGTAACTGAAGAGGTATCCAAGGCTACAGGAGTACACTGGAAGCTGCACACTTCATGGTGGTCACAATCCCCAGGGAAAACAGAAAAATGAGCCATATTCTCAGAAATATTCTAGCACAAATCTGCCAAGAAACTAATTTGACATGCAACAGAGCATTGCCAATTTGCATTGCTTAGATAAGAGTAGCCCCTGGTAGCAAGCTCCAACTGAGGCCTCATGAAATGTTATATGGGACACCTTTACTTAAGGCCAAATTTCACTGTAATCTAGAAAACAGTCATATTGTGGAAGAACTAGAAACTGGAAAACTGCCAATAGAAATAAGGTAAATATAGAGTCCAGTTTTGAGATACTTCCATTTGATTTTTTTTTAATCATCATTTTATTGAGATATATTCACATACCACGCAGTCATACAAAACAAATTGTACTTTCGATTGTTTACAGTACCATTACATAGTTGTACATTCATCACCTAAATCAATCCCTGACACTTTCATTAGCACACACACAAAAATAACAAGAATAATAATTAGAGTGAAAAAGAGCAATTGAAGTAAAAAAGAACACTGGGTACCTTTGTCTGTTTGTTTGCTTCCCCTACTTTTCTACACATCCATCCATAAACTAGACAAAGTGGAGTTTGGTCCTTATGGCATTCCCAATCCCACTGTCACCCCTCATAAGCTACATTTTTATACAACTGTCTTCGAGATTCATGGGTTCTGGGTTGTAGTTTAATAGTTTCAGGTATCCACCACCAGCTACCCCAATTCTTTAGAACCTAAAAAAGGTTGTCTAAAGTGTGCGTAAGAGTGCCCACCAGAGTGATCTCTCGGCTCGTTTTGGAATCTCTCTGCCACTGAAGCTTATTTCATTTCCTTTCACATCCCCCTTTTGGTCAAGAAGATGTTCTCCATCCCACGATGCCGGGTCTACATTCCTCCCCGGGAGTCATATTCCACGTTGCCAGGGAGATTCACTCCCCTGGGTGTCTGATCCCACGTAGGGGGGAGGGCAGTGATTTCACCTTTCAAGTTGGCTTAGCCAGAGAGAGAGGGCCACATCTGAGCAACAAAGAGGCATTCAGGAGGAGACTCTTAGGCACAAATACAGGGAGGCCTAGCCTCTCCTTTGCAGCAACCGTCTTCCCAAGGGTAAAACTTATGGTAGAGGGCTCAACCCATCAAACCACCAGTCCCCTATGTCTGTGGTCATGTTAGCAACCATGGAGGTGGGGTAGGCAAATAGCCTTGCATTCTCCACAGGCTCCTCAAGGGGGCACTACATCTTTTTTTTTTTTTTTCCTTGTTTGTCTTTTTTCTTTTTTTTTTTTTTTTAACTTTCCCTTCTTTTTTAAATCAACTGTATGAAAAAAAAGTTAAAAAGAAAACAAACATACAATAAAAGAACATTTCAAAGAGACCATAACAAGGGAGTAAGAAAAAGACAACTAACCTAAGATAACTGCTTAACTTCCAACATGTTCCTACTTTACCCCAAGAAAGTTACATAATATAGCAACATTTCAGTGAACTTGTTCCTACTACATCCATCAGAAATTAACAGACCATAGTCATTTCTGGGCATCCCCAGAACGTTAAATAGCTTATCTGTTCTTCTTGGATTATTGTTCCCCCTTCCTTAATTGCTCTCTACTGCTAGTTCCCCTACATTCTACATTATAAACCATTTGTTTTACATTTTTCAAAGTTCACATTAGTGGTAGCATATAATATTTCTCTTTTTGTGCCTGGCTTATTTCGCTCAGCATTATGTCTTCAAGGTTCATCCATGTTGTCATATGTTTCACCAGATCGTTCCTTCTTACTGCCGCGTAGTATTCCATCGTGTGTATATACCACATTTTATTTATCCACTCATCTGTTGAAGGACATTTGGGTTGTTTCCATCTCTTGGCAATTGTGAATAATGCTGCTATGAACATTGGCGTGCAGATATCTGTTCGTGTCACTGCTTTCCGATCTTCCGGGTATATACCGAGAAGTGCAATCGCTGGATCGAATGGTAGCTCTATATCTAGTTTTCTAAGGAACTGCCAGACTGACTTCCAGAGTGGCTGAACCATTATACAGTCCCACCAACAATGAATAAGAGTTCCAATTTCTCCACATCCCCTCCAGCATTTGTAGTTTCCTGTTTGTTTAATGGCAGCCATTCTAACCGGTGTTAGATGGTATCTCATTGTGGTCTTAATTTGCATCTCTCTAATAGCTAGTGAAGCTGAACATTTTTTCATGTGTTTCTTGGCCATTTGTATTTCCTCTTCAGAGAACTGTCTTTTCATATCCTTTGCCCATTTTATAATTGGGCTGTCTGTACTATTGTCATTGAGTTGTAGGATTTCTTTGTATATGCAAGATATCAGTCTTTTGTCAGATACATGGTTTCCAAAAATTTTTTCCCATTGAGTTGGCTGCCTCTTTTTTTTTTTTTTTTTTTTTTTTAATCATCATTTTATTGAGATATATTCACATACCACGCAGTCATACAAAACAAATTGTACTTTCGATTGTTTACAGTACCATTACATAGTTGTACATTCATCACCTAAATCAATCCCTGACACCTTCATTAGCACACACACAAAAATAACAAGAATAATAATTAGAGTGAAAAAGAGCAATTGAAGTAAAAAAGAACACTATGTACCTTTGTCTGTTTGTTTGCTTCCCCTACTTTTCTACACATCCATCCATAAACTAGACAAAGTGGAGTTTGGTCCTTATGGCATTCCCAATCCCACTGTCACCCCTCATAAGCTACATTTTTATACAACTGTCTTCGAGATTCATGGGTTCTGGGTTGTAGTTTGATAGTTTCAGGTATCCACCACCAGCTACCCCAATTCTTTAGAACCTAAAAAAGGTTGTCTAAAGTGTGCGTAAGAGTGCCCACCAGAGTGATCTCTCGGCTCGTTTTGGAATCTCTCTGCCACTGAAGCTTATTTCATTTCCTTTCACATCCCCCTTTTGGTCAAGAAGATGTTCTCCATCCCACGATGCCGGGTCTACATTCCTCCCCGGGAGTCATATTCCACGTTGCCAGGGAGATTCACTTCCCTGGGTGTCTGATCCCACGTAGGGGGGAGGGCAGTGATTTCACCTTTCAAGTTGGCTTAGCCAGAGAGAGAGGGCCACTTCTGAGCAACAAAGAGGCATTCAGGAGGAGACTCTTAGGCACAAATACAGGGAGGCCTAGCCTCTCCTTTGCAGCAACCGTCTTCCCAAGGGTAAAACTTATGGTAGAGGGCTCAACCTATCAAACCACCAGTCCCCTATGTCTGTGGTCATGTTAGCAACCATGGAGGTGGGGTAGGCGAATACCCCTGCATTCTCCACAGGCTCCTCAACGGGGCACTACATCTTTTTTTTTTTTTTTTTTTTTTTTTTCCCTTTTTTTTTTTTTTTTTTTTTTTTTTTTTTTTTTTTTTTTTTAACTTTCCCTTCTTTTTTCAAATCACCTGTATGAAAAAAAAAGTTAAAAAGAAAACAAACATACAATAAAAGAACATTTCAAAGAGACCATAGCAAGGGAGTAAGAAAAAGACAACTAACCTAAGATAACTGCTTAACTTCCAGCATGTTCCTACTTTACCCCAAGAAAGTTACATAATATAGCAACATTTCAGTGAACTTGTTCCTACTACATCCATCAGAAATTAACAGACCATAGTCATTTCTGGGCATCCCCAGAACGTTAAATAGCTTATCTGTTCTTCTTGGATTATTGTTCCCCCTTCCTTAATTGCTCTCTACTGCTAGTTCCCCTACATTCTACATTATAAACCATTTGTTTTACATTTTTCAAAGTTCACATTAGTGGTAGCATATAATATTTCTCTTTTTGTGCCTGGCTTATTTCGCTCAGCATTATGTCTTCAAGGTTCATCCATGTTGTCATATGTTTCACCAGATCGTTCCTTCTTACTGCCGCGTAGTATTCCATCGTGTGTATATACCACATTTTATTTATCCACTCATCTGTTGAAGGACATTTGGGTTGTTTCCATCTCTTGGCAATTGTGAATAATGCTGCTATGAACATTGGCGTGCAGTTATCTGTTCGTGTCACTGCTTTCCGATCTTCCGGGTATATACCGAGGAGTGCAATCGCTGGATCGAATGGTAGCTCTATATCTAGTTTTCTAAGGAACTGCCAGACTGACTTCCAGAGTGGCTGAACCATTATACAGTCCCACCAACAATGAATAAGAGTTCCAATTTCTCCACATCCCCTCCAGCATTTGTAGTTTCCTGTTTGTTTAATGGCAGCCATTCTAACCGGTGTTAGATGGTATCTCATTGTGGTCTTAATTTGCATCTCTCTAATAGCTAGTGAAGCTGAACATTTTTTCATGTGTTTCTTGGCCATTTGTATCTCCTCTTCAGAGAACTGTCTTTTCATATCTTTTGCCCATCTTATAATTGGGCTGTCTGTACTATTGTCATTGAGTTGTAGGATTTCTTTGTATATGCAAGATATCAGTCTTTTGTCAGATACATGGTTTCCAAAAATTTTTTCCCATTGAGTTGGCTGCCTCTTTACCTTTTTGAGAAATTCCTTTGAGGTGCAGAAACTTCTAAGCTTGAGGAGTTCCCATTTATCTATTTTCTCTTTTGTTGGTTGTGCTTTGGGTGTAAAGTCTAGGAAGTGGCCTCCTAATACAAGGTCTTGAAGATGTTTTCCTACATTATCTTCTAGGAGTTTTATGATACTTTCTTTTATATTGAGATCTTTGGTCCATTTTGAGTTAATTTTTGTGTAGGGGGTGAGGTAGGGGTCCTCTTTCATTCTTTTGGATATGGATATCCAACTCTCCCAGCCCCATTTGTTGAAAAGACCATTATGGCTCAGTTCCGTGACTTTGGGGGCCTTATCAAAGATCAGTCGGCCATAGATCTGAGGGTCTATCTCTGAATTCTCAATTCGATTCCATTGATCCATATGTCTATCTTTGTGCCAGTACCATGCTGTCTTGGCAACTGTGGCTTTATAATAAGCTTCAAAGTCAGGGAGTGTAAGTCCTCCCACTTCGTTTTTCTTTTTTAGAGTGTCTTTAGCAATTCGAGGCATCTTCCCTTTCCAAATAAATTTGATAACTAGCTTTTCCAAGTCTGCAAAGTAGGTTGTTGGAATTTTGATTGGGATTGCATTGAATCTGTAGATGAGTTTGGGTAGAATTGACATCTTAATGACATTTAGCCTTCCTATCCATGAACATGGAATATTTTTCCATCTTTTAAGGTCCCCTTCTATTTCTTTTAGTAGAGTTATGTAGTTTTCTTTGTATAGGTCTTTTACATCTTTGGTTAAGTTTATTCCTAGGTACTTGATTTTTTTAGTTGCTATTGAAAATGGTATCTTTTTCTTGAGTGTCTCTTCAGTTTGTTCATTTCTAGCATATAGAAACATTACTGACTTATGTGCATTAATCTTGTATCCTGCTACTTTGCTAAATTTGTTTATTAGCTCTAGTAGGTGTATCGTCGATTTCTCAGGGTTTTCTAGATATAAGATCATATCATCTGCAAACAATGACAGTTTTACTTCTTCTTTTCCAATTTGGATGCCTTTTATTTCTTTGTCTTGCCGGATTGCCCTGGCTAGCACTTTCAGCACAATGTTGAATAACAGTGGTGACAGCGGGCATCCTTGTCTTGTTCCTGATCTTAGAGGGAAGGCTTTCAGTCTCTCACCATGGAGTACTATGCTGGCTGTGGGTTTTTCATACATGCTCTTTATCATGTTGAGGAAGTTTCCTTCAATTCCTACCTTTTGAAGTGTTTTTATCAAAAAGGGATGTTGGATTTTGTCAAATGCTTTTTCAGCATCTATTGAGATGATCAATTGATTTTTCCCTTTCGAGTTTTTAATGTGTTGTAATACATTGATTGTTTTTCTTATGTTGAACCATCCTTGCATGCCTGGAATGAACCCCACTTGGTCATGGTGTATGATTTTTTTAATGTGTCTTTGGATTCGATTTGCAAGTATTTTGTTGAGGATTTTTGCATCTATATTCATTAGGGAGATTGGCCGGTAGTGTTCCTTTTTTGTAGCATCTTTGCCTGGTTTTGGTATTAGATTGATGTTAGCTTCATAAAATGAGTTAGGTAGTGTTCCATTTTTTTCAATGTTTTGAAAGAGTTTGAGTAAGATTGGTGTCAGTTCTTTCTGGAAAGTTTGGTAGAATTCCCCTGTGAAGCCATCTGGCACTGGGCATTTATTTCTGGGAAGATTTTTGATGACTGATTGGATCTCTTTGCTTGTGATGGGTTGATTGAGGTCTTCTATTTCTTCTCTGGTCAGTCTAGGTTGTTCATATGTTTCCAGGAAATTGTCCATTTCTTCTACATTATCCAGTTTGTTGCCACACAGTTGTTCATAATATCCTCTTATAATTTTTTTAATTTCTTCAGGATCTGCAGTTATGTTACCTTTTTCATTCTTTATTTTGTTTATATGGGTCTTCTCTCTTTTTGATTTTGTCAGTCTAGCTAGGGGCTTGTCAATCTTGTTGATCTTCTCAAAGAACCAACTTTTGGTGATATTTATCCTTTATATTGTTTTTTTGTTCTCTATGTCATTTATTTCTGCTTTAATCCTTGTTATTTCTTTTCTTGTACTTGGTTTAGGATTGGTTTGCTGTTCATTTTCTAGCTTCTTCAGTTGATCCATTAGTTCTTTGATTTTGGCTCTTTCTTCCTTTTTAATATATGCATTTAGTGCTATAAATTTCCCCCTTAGCACTGCTTTTGCTGCATCCCATAGGTTTTGGTATGTTGTGTTCTCATTTTCATTCGTCTCTATATATTTAGCAATTTCTCTTGCTATTTCTTCTTTAACCCACTGATTGTTTAGGAGTGTGTTGTTTAACCTCCAGGTATTTGTGAATTTTCTAAGTCTCTGATGGTTATTGACTTCTAATTGTATTCCATTGTGGTCAGAGAATGTGCTTTGAATAATTTCAATCTTTTTAAATTTATTGAGGCTTGTTTTATGTCCCAGCATATGATCTATTCTGGAGAAAGTTCCGTGAGCACTAGAAAAGTATGTGTATCCTGGTGATTTGGGATGTAATGTCCTGTAGATGTCTGTTAAATCTAATTCATTTATCAGATTGTTTAGGTTTTCAATTTCCTTATTGGTCTTCTGTCTGGTTGATCTATCTATAGGAGAGAGTGATGTGTTGAAATCTCCCACAATTATTGTGGAAACATCAATTGCTTCCTTTAGTTTTGCCAATGTTTCTCTCATGTATTTTGTGGCACCTTGATTGGGTGCATAGACATTTACGATTGTTATTTCTTCTTGCTGAATTGCCCCTTTTATTAGTATGTAGTGGCCTTCTTTGTCTCTCAAAACATCCCTGCATTTGAAGTCTATTTTATCTGAGATTAATATTGCTACACCTGCTTTCTTTTGGCTGTAGCTTGCATGAAATATTTTTTCCATCCTTTCACTTTCAGTTTCTTTGTGTCCCTGTGTCTAAGATGAGTCTCTTGTATGCAACATATTGATGGTTCATTTTTTTTGATCCATTCTGCGAATCTATATCTTTTAATTGGGGAGTTTAATCCATTTACATTCAACGTTAAAACCGTGAAGGCATTTCTTGAATCGGCCATCTTATCCTTTGGATTATGTTTGCCATATTTTTCCCTCTCTATATTAATATCCTTTATTGTACCCATACCGAATCTCTTTAGTACTGAACCTTTCTCCAGGTCTCTCTGTCCTGTCTTTGTTTCTCTGTCTGTAGGGCTCCCTTTAGTATCTCCAGTAGGGCAGGTCTCTTGTTAGCAAATTCTCTCAGCATTTCTTTGTCTGTGAAAAATTTAAGCTCTCCCTCAAATTTGAAGGAGAGCTTTGCTGGATAAAGTATTCTTGGCTGGAAATTCCTCTCACTCAGAATTTTAAATATATCGTGCCACTGCCTTCTTGCCTCCATGGTGGCTGCTGAGTAGTCACTACTTAGTCTTATGCTGTTTCCTTTGTATGTGGTGAATTACTTTTCTCTTGCTGCTTTCAGAACTTGCTCCTTCTCTTCTATGTTTGACAGTGTGATCAGTATATGTCTCGGAGTGGGTTTTTTTGGATTTATTCTATTTGGAGTTCGCTGAGCATTTATGATTTGTGTATTTATGTTGTTTAGAAGATTTGGGAAGTTTTCCCCAACAATTTCTTTGAATACTCTTCCTAGACCTTTACCCTTTTCTTCCCCTTCTGGGACACCAATGAGTCTTATATTCGGACGTTTCATATTATCTATCATATCCCTGAGGTCCATTTCGAGTTTTTCAATTTTTTTCCCCATTCTTTCTTTTATGCTTTCATTTTCCATTCTGTCATCTTCCAGGTCACTGATTCGTTGTTCAACTTCCTCTAGTCTTGTACTATGAGTGTCCAGAATCTTTTTAATTTGGTCAACAGTTTCTTTAATTTCCATAAGATCATCCATTTTTTTATTTAGTCTTGCAATGTCTTCTTTATGCTCTTCTAGGGTCTTCTTGATTTCCTTCATATCCCGTACTAGGGTCTCATTGTTCATCTTTAGTTCTTTGAGTAGCTGCTCTAGGTGGTGTGTCTCTTCTGGTCTTTTGATTTGGGTGCTTGGGCTTGAGTTATCCATATCGTCTGGTTTTTTCATATGCTTTATAATTTTCTGTTGTTTTTGGCCTCATGGCATTTGCTGAACTTGATAGGGTTCTTTTAGGATTTGTAGACCTATTGAAGTCCTTATCTCTAATTTATCAGATCTACAGCTTCGTGGAGTACACTTTCTCTAACTAACCAGCAGGTGGCGTCCACGAGCCACCTGTTCTCCACAAGCCAGATCTCCCCTGCTTAGCCTTTTTGGTGAGTGGGGGAGTGAGTCTTGTGGGGTCCAATTGGTGTACCAAGCTTGCGTGTGTAGTTGGTGTTGCCTGCCCTGTATGTGGGGCGTGTTTCTGGGCAGTCGGGGAGGGGGGGTGGCCCTAACAATCAAATCTCCCTGATGATCCTAGAGTTTTAAAGCTGCTGCAATAGTCTAATCCTTCAGTTCAGTCCTGCCACAGTTTGTCTCTGCCACTGACCCACAAGTCTTTGGTATTGGCGTATGGCTCCTGAGACTTGCAAGTGGGCCCCTCTTCCAGGCTGTGCACCCCGGGTCCTCTGTTGAGGGATGACTGTGCTATGTCACAGGTGAGTGCCTGTCCCCCCAGGGCAGTTCTGGGCTGCTGGGCTGTGTAGGGAGGCTCCCAGTCTGCTCAAATGATGGCTGAATGGGGCTTTGTTAATTCACACTGCTCCACCTTCCCAGCTCTGGGAGATTCAGCTGAGGTTGCAGGGAAGGCTAATGTCCACGCCCAGTTTTGTGGTGTGTGCCTGTTATTTGAAGCACTTCCGTCACACTGGGTTGTCTGTGGCAGCTCTGGGCTATGGGGCTGGCGATGGGCAGGAGTGTTTCCTGTCCACCAGGATGGTGGCTGTGAGCGGACACCCCCCTTTTCTTGGGAAGTTGTGTTGTTTAGTGAATTTTCTCAGCCACTGGATTATTGCCTTTTGTCTCAGAGCTCTCTTAGTTCTGCTCTTGACTTGACGTGCCCAAATTTCAATTCTTTGAAGCTTTCTGTATTGAGCTTCTTAGAGTAATTGTTTTAGAAAAAGCAAAAAGGATTTAAAAAAAAAAAAAAAACAAAAAAAACAAACAAAAAATAACGGCCCTCCTCAGAGATCTAATGGGTTATTGAAATGCTAATAGACAAAGCAACCAGGGCCATTAAGGAAAGGTGCATGGGGCAGAGAGATCAGCTTTGCTTCGGGATTTGCATATGCGCCTCAAGGCCTGATCTCCGCCCTTCCCCTTTCTGTGTTCACCAGAACTCCAAAAATCCTCTGCTTTTATTTTGGAGTTTTTCGTGTTGTTTTTTTTCTATGCCTGTCTCCTCTCTGCTGGGCTGGCTGCTCTCAGAGTCTCTGGTGTCTGGTCTCAGTCTATCTATGGTTGGAGTTTGAATCAGTAGAATGAGTTTCCGATAAGAGCAGCCACTGCAATTCTCCCTTCTCCTTCCCGGAGCTGACAGCCCCTCCTCCCCCGGGACTGAGCCTGGCAGGGAGGGGCGCGGGTCCCCTGGCCGCAAAAACTTACAGATTTCGCTGATCTCAGCAGTTCCACGTTTTCATGAGTGTTGTATGATGTATGCCCAAAGACAGATTGCTCTGTGGTGTCCAGTCCACGCAGTTCCTGGCTTTTTACCTACTTTCCTGGAGGAGTAACTAAAACATACAGCTCACCAGTCTGCCATCTTGCCCCGCCTCCCCATTTGATTTTTAATGACTTGCATGGGAACTTTGATTAAATTAATTCTTAGGCCTGCCTTGCAATTTTGGTCTTCTCACTTCTTTAAAAACCTGTATATTACCTTTTTTATTCTTGATCAATTCTTGATTTTCTACCTAAAACCTTAGGGTTTCTTCTTATTTTAAATCTGCCACCTTGCTAAATATCATTTCCCTATCACTGACCATTGTGCATGTTCTTTTAGAACATCTCATCAAACAGTAAATGAGCAACTCCTGGAATTTATTCCTATCTTAATTTCAAAACAAGTAAGTCTATGAAAATCAGAAAGTATGTCTGTATTAAAACTTATCTATTTCAAAAACTATTTATACAATGGAGTGAAAAATAAATTCAGTATATATCACACATTCAGGCAGGATATGGGAAGGGAGGAGATGCAATTCACCACACATGTTCTCTGGCTTCCACTTCAATTGCTGAGTCCATTCACATGCTTTCCTTCTCAATATTGTCCATCTATCCTCATTGAAGTGCTAGTCATTCTCCTACTGCTCATATTATTATTTCATCTTTGTGAATTTATATTTCACTCAACATTAGTGCTATTAACAATATGCACTAATTCCTAACAATATGCACTTAATAATAATATGCACTAATTTATCCTAATAGTCATAGAAGAAAACCTTGTAAAATTAAAGGTGCAACTGTTAGCAGTGATTTAACTAGTGTTCACACAAATAATGGAAGGTAATACACTTAGAGCAAAGGTTTGAAGAGAAGTAGGATAATTTGTATTTTGAGAGTCAAATCATGATCACTAAAATTATTCCTAAAGGTGTCCAAGGTCACATGATTCACTGAGACACTGAATGAATTAACAATTCTATATCTACATTCCTTTTATCCTAGGGATTTGGCTATTCCTTGCATATTGTCTGGAATTAACTTCCCACATAGCCAACTCCTATGTGAGTTTCATTTAGATCAATTTATCAGTCCAAATGCAAAACTAGGATAGAATCCAGATATCAATTAGTATGTGAATCACAATTAACCCAGGTACATGTGACTTAGGCATCTTTGTCATTACGCATCCTCCTGGGACACAGTGACTGAATTCTCTGGCTATGCAGAGTTTTTGATGAAAACAAATTCGAAGGGCTTTGGCTTTGAAGACCTTTTCCATTCTATATTCTTTTCTCAGGAGGAAAGAGCATCTTTGATACTTATTTTAGATGACGGTCTTAATCTCTTTAAATGTGCTTCTATCAGGTTCTCTAAGATATTGGAATTTTGTTTTGTTTTGTTTTTCATGTTTATTTTCTAATATAATTTGGGCTGATTTTTTGAAAACATATGAACACAAAACTTACTCTGTAGGTAGTCTATGAACTCCCGTTAGAATAATTCAGGGAAGATAAAAATGGCACAGCAGAACATATTTTAAATATATTTTAATTTTCCCCAATTCCTTTTCTTTCCTTCATTTATTCTTTCACATCTGTATCCAAAGTTAAAGCTGCTTTCAGAGTGTGAGCAGAATAAAACAAATTTGCATTGTGCACTTACTGTGGTCCATATAACAAGTGCTCTCATTTAATACTCATAACATCCTAATTAGAAAGGAAAATAGCTAATTCCAGGGAAGGGGAAAGATTAAGATCAGTAAAGGCAAATGTGTTATGGGCTTTGGAGATCATGGCAGTGCTCTACTTCCTGATTAATGTGGAGGTTACAGAGATATGTCTTGTAATTTATTTCACTTAACTATATGTATTATATTTCTTAATTTAAAGGGGTGAAAAATAATAATACAGAAACCTAAAACTATAATCCAAAGCACTAAAGCTAACCAGAATGTGAGATTTGATTTGCATCTAAAGACTGAACTTGAAAGCAATTCTAGGTATTTTATTTTTGTGCAATCTATATCCTAAAATTCTAGAAAACAATTTTTAGACATTTATCTTTATTTTCAATTTTACTTTCCTTCTAAATTCTTCTTCCAGTTTAGACTGTGTTTTCACATTTTCTCCTCCTCTTAACAGAGAATGTTTTCCTTGGATCCCCTCCCAGCTTTCCTTCTATACCCCTTGCAGATATTCCTGACCTCTGGTTTGTGGCCCCTGACTGGATCTTTCTAGCCTTAATTCTTCATGCAGTAACAACATTTGCTCCCATGGATTCCCCACTCCCCAAGGTGAAAATTTCCCCACATGTCTTTTGGTTCTGGCTTCTAAAAGCTATCAATTTATAAAATGCATGTTAAAATATATTATCCTTCTAAGGAGCTATAAATTTTTTTCTGCATATTACTTTTATACCTATCAATAAAACAAGTTTTTATTCATGTTGTCACTAAATCATGAAAAAGACAGAAAAACAGAAGATAAAAATGTAATTGCACTCCTCTGGTCAGTGATAAAATTGCATTTTATAATATTTTATTCTGAGTTCTTTACATATTTGAACAATGTATGTGCTTTGGAACTTCATGCTATGAATATTTTACACCTCCATTTTCCTAATTTTATACTTTACTTCACACATTAGATTAATTTCCATTAATTATTAATGTAAATTATATTGCCACCCCAAACTTCATTTTTTTATGATTTGATACAAAAAAAATAAAAAATGCTATGTCAATATTAAATTGGCATCAGTGAAAAATCAAATTATATAATAAAGAATCCCACTTTCTTGTTCATTCCATCAATTAAAAGAGGATCCCTTCAGCTGATGTGGCTTCATTAGGAATGTCTCTAAATAGGTGTAGTCAAATTTGAGGAGTCAATGTAAATATAAGTAAGTTATGAGTCAAAAATGAGGAGTGGGTTAGTTAATGTAGAGCAGAAACCCATAGGTGCAATGGTGCTGAAAGGAGAAGAACATTCTCTGTGTAAAGGCTGCTGTGATGTTTCAGTAAAAAAGCACAGCTGGGTGTATCCATGAAACATTTTTTGGGTAGGTTGGATATGGATGAAATGTTAGCAATTCTGATGATAATTTAGTGTGATTTTCATAGTAGAGGTGTTTTGTTACATAGTTAACCTCAATTTTCATAGTTTGGGAAGATCTCTTATGATTCATGTTAACCTGAATAACAAGGTATCTTAAGTGTGGATTCTTTCTTCAAGAAGATGTTGGAAAAGAAATTCCCATCAGCACAGAGCTATATCCAAGAAAAATATGGACATCATTGTATTCTTTCTGATGTAATTGTTTAATGACCTAATTAATAATTATCCCATCTATCTTAACCACAAGTCAATTTTTGTTCACAGGTGATCTCAATTTTTATCTTATATTTAAGTGATATTCATAACTTTACTTCTCAGATTATGTAAACAATTGAAAAAATACAAGTCTCAGAACTGTTTTGGTTTGGCCAGAGACATACAGTAAACAAATTGCAGAATGGAATTCAAATCAAGGTTTATTGATTTTTGCTTTGATGCTCATACTTTTGCCCCAGCATGGCCTTTGATCATGCAAACAAAATACATCAATAATTTATATTCTGAATTCCCCCTAAGTTTTTTATTTATTTTAGTCTATGGGTAGAACATATTATGAAGCAAAACAAATGTGAAATGTCTTTTTCTTTCCTGCATATTTGAAATTCAACTAGGAATAATACTTAAATTCAAAATTTCTTCCTCTTCAAACCTGTAGAATTGCTGCATTGTCAACTAATACTTGATATATTAGAGAAGTGGTCTAGCCCAATACAATATCCATTTATTTATTAGTAATGCATCCATAAGGTAATTTATGTAATTCCTCTTTTATATAAATCTGCTATAATTTGATCCCATATCATTTCCTCTCCTTTTCATTCTCCTTCATTTACTATGGTTGTTACAATTATTTTTTTGATAATATTTATTTTTTTCAATACCTCCCATGTTAACATTACACAGTTACCCATCTTATGGTTTTGTATTCCTATTTCATAGCCTATTTAGATGCATTCTATTTATTTATTTAAATTTTACATTTTCTTCTGGTTCTCCTAGGAAAAGTCACCCAGAAATTTATCCTTCACAATGTCAACACATGTGGCACTGTTTTAAAATATTTTAATACCACATACAATTTTTTCCTTTCTCTCTAAATGAAAGAGAATATATACAAAAATAAATATGCTAAAGGAGAAATCCTTTTTTTTAACATCCTTTCTCTTGGCCATATTCTTTGCCCACTTAAAGTTATTGAATTAATTTATCATATCAATATATCAGGATAAGTTGAAAGTAGCAGTCTTTTCACCAAATGCAGTCTTATAGCCATTCACCTAATGGAGTTCCACTGGAAGGGAATAAAATTCATTAATTTTTTCATCCTGCCTTTCCACATTCTGAATACATGTAATGTGATTAACACTATAGCAGAAGCATCAACTGCCAACAGGCCCTTCATACACTTATTTCCCCCTGCCTATAACACTTTTCATTAGGAAGGGGAAGAGAGTGTGGGGGTCTGGAGCTCTCAGAGGACAAGTATGGCCATTCTCTTTTTCTTTGTACTTTACACCATATTCTACTATGCAGATGCCTTCATTACATATTTATTGCAGAGCACCTTCATATAAAATTTAATTGAATATTCTTTCAGCAAATAAACCTCAATTTTATAGATATATTCTTAAAACCATGTTTTATCTCCTCCATTTCTACAGAAGTTCAATAAGTTTTCTGACTGCCATGTAAAATAAATGCATGCAAATTATGATTAAAATTCAACTTCAGCCTTAGAAATGACTGTTCAATATGAAACAACCCTTTCTTTGGGCCAGAATATTTTTAATACAGATATACCCCTATGCAAACTCAGTCCCACTAGTTACTTGAGTCATAATTCTCCACCTCAGCCATTCTGATATTTATAAAATGAAGGAGCTGACTACAGTGATCTAACAGCTAATAGAGCTCTCTAATTATAAGTCCACATTTACTCCTACATAAAGCTGTTTAGCATATTGAGCAGGATAAATTGATTATATTTTTCTTCTGATTCTATATTTTGACACCAAACCTTTTTCATGGTGTTTTTCATCTCTGCATTTCTCACAGTGTAGATCAAGTGAATGAACATAGGGGCAATGATGGTGTAAAAAAGAGCAAATATTTTATCTTCAGGGTAAGTTGTAGGTGGTCTGAGGTAGGCAAAGATTGAAGGCCCAAAAAATAAGACTACCACAATGATGTGAGACCCAAAAGTAGCTAGAGCTCTGCATTATCCATCAGCTGAGTGGTTTCTTAAGGTGAATAATATAATGAAATAAGATTAAAATAATAGGACAAAGGTTATTAAAGCAACCATTCCAGAATTGGCAACCACAAGGACACCAGTGATGTAGGTATCAGTACAGGTAACTTTCAGTAAAGGGAAATTATCACAATAGTAGTTGTCAATTTCATTGGGGCCACAAAAAGGCAACCATGTTATCATAGAAAACTGTGAGAAAGAGTGGACAGCCCCACCAGCCCCAGCAAATGGCATCTTGTCTTATTCATGATAGTCATGTAGTGGAGAGGTTTGTGGATGGCAACATAATGATCAAAGGCTGTGACTACAAGAATGAAGATTTCAATAATTCCAAAGAAATGCATGGAAAAGACCTGTTATGTGCAATAACTGTAGGAGACATTTTTTGTCCCCACTAACAACAAGTCACTTATCAGTTTGGGTGTAACACTGGAAGTATAGCAGATGTCCATAGAGGATAAATGGATGAGGAAATAGTACATGGGTTGTGAAAAAGAGGGCTGCATCTAATGGAGATAAGAATCAGAAGGTTTCCCACCAGGAGGGCAACATAAAATAAGAAGAGCACAAAGCAAAATATTTGTATATTCTTATTATAAGACATCCCTAAAAGAATAAATTCTGAAATGTTTCTCTGAATTTCCATATATAACATTAATTCTATGTAATATACAAATAGTTGAGACCCTGGAAAAAAAGAAAACATGCTTTTGGATGAAAATATTTACAGTGTAATCCTAATCATATAAAAATTCTCAACAAATCACACAAATTTAATCATGAATTATTATTATTGAATATATTTGCTCTTGGAAACATAGCTGAGTTCCCTAATAGTTTTTACTATTTCAAATACTCTCTTTTTATACTGAAGATACTAAAGATACATATTATTCAGTTTTGAAAATGTAATGACCAGTATTGATACTTCCACACAGAAAAATACTCTATTACTGTCATTAATAATACTTACATAGCAAGGGACATTGATTTAAAAATTCAGGAATTCATTTTATGGTTAATTTTCAGTTGCATTCTTTATTCATGGCAGTTTTCTTTTTATGTCATGTTCCCTTACCCCAGAATGATATGGATCACCACCCTGAATTTTCTGCATGCATATAATTAAGAATTGTGGTTGCATTTAAAAAATAAAAAAGCCTAATCTGTGATCTGCATGATTTGCATTGGGGTTATGATCCTTGAATTGAGAAGGAGAACTGCAAATTGGACTTGGAAAATGAATCTTGCTGGCTGTGTTACAAGACAAAATATTGTTGAAATACATACAGTAAATATTAGAATTTTTGCCAATGACTGATAATTGAGACAAATTATAAAAATTATTTATCTCTTTTCTTTGAATTTTAGTGAGAAAGAGTTTTTATGGATACAATTAGTGATGCAAATAAGGAAAGAAAATACTAATTGAAATGCACAAGTAGGTTGAATGCAGTACAATTTATGGGTTCTGTTAGAAAAAATTATAGACACCAAAAATTAAAAAATAAGAGATGATGTCAATCAACATGGCAAAATAAACAGCTGCTGAAAACTTCTCCCCAGATATTCAACAAAAAAGGGGGATAACCTTGAGCTGTTCAGAACTCTGGAGGTGGGTATGGATCAGAGAAGGACCAGACAGATATTGAATTGTAGAAGAAGAGGTATTTAAGTATGAAAATGTTGAAAAATTGATTTTGGTGATGAATGCACAACTATATGATAGTACTGTTGAACAACTGATTGTACACTGTGGGTGATTATATGGTATGTGAATATATTACAATAAAACTGAATAAAAAAATAACCAAGGCAAAAAAAAAGATCATGTCACATAATTTAACTGTAAATATTGTGGTCAGGAACTATATCACTGTTATAATATCACATGCAATAATAATAATTGCATGAATTATACAACATGAAACATATATTATTTTCCTTATGACTAGAACAGGACTGCCACAAAGGCAATGATGGAATTTTCTTCAGAGGAGCTGCTCTTCTGAGTGCTTTTCTCTTCCAGTGGTTAGGACTTAGGTAGAATCAGGTGGGTTTTCCACCTTTCTCCTAGATCTGGTGTGACTGCCAAATCTGGATCACACAGACAAAATTTTAACAATGCAGACCTTTTCAAAGTAACAGTATGCACATCTTAACAAATCCAGTATTTCCAAATTGTGTAGTTATATTACTGGTAATACTTGAGTAGATTTTAGATCATAAATGGATATGACTTTAAACATGAGCTTCTTTGAAACTTTCAAAGCATTTAACTCATAAATACAGAAAGGAAATAATTATGAATTATATAAATGGTTACAAACACAATATAGAAAGAAATGTTGAGGATAATTAAATAATGTGGATGATAAACTACTATCATTCAAGCTTAGCCTATACATTAGAACACTTCTGATTGACATGGGCAATTTAGATATTTCCAATATTCAGATGTTTGACATCTGGTGAAATGGGACAGAAGTGCAGCTAATTTTTTGTTCTTTCTCATCTTTGCTGTTTAAAATTTACATAGAAGTTGTCTTCAGGTCTAAAAATCTGTTCCAGATTAGTAGGAGATGATAATCATCCTAAATTCACTTAGACAAACTCCATACCTTATTTCCAACAACTGTTTTGTATAATTTACATTTTAGCAGGAGTAAATAAGATTACTTTGAATTCCTCCATTCATGCTAGCAGTACTTACTCAGGCAAGATATTAGCACTCTCTAAATTTGAGTTTCAACATCTATTAAAGTGCATATAGATACATTATTCAGGGAAACATGAGATTATAAGAAATCTCCTGTTAGGTTGGGTGTTTCATAATCATTGACTATATTATATCAGTATCCTGGTGGGTTTATTTGCTTCTCTTTTTTTGGTTTTCTGAATTGTACTTTGCATTGTGGTTTAATTTTAATTTTTTATTAGACAATTTGTAATTTTGCAGAGAAATCATGCAGAAAATGCAGAAATCTTATGAAACCCCTATTACCAACACCTTGCATAGTGTGGTACCTTTGTTACAATTGATGAGAAAATATTACTATTATCATATTATTAACTGCAGTCCATAGTTTACATTAGAGTTCACTGTTTGTGTGGAACAATCCTGTTTTATTTTTAAATTTTTATTCCAATAACATGCATACAACCTAAAAATTCCCCTTTAACCACATTCATTTATATAATTCAGTGCTATTAATTAAATTCAAATGTGTTACAATTAAATAAAAATGTCAATTACACTTCTGTAGTATTACTTGCAATTTTGTTTGCTCCTTATAATGAACTCTCAGCTCTGTATAACTGTATTTTCCTGTAGGTCAACAATTATTGAAACAAAATATGAACATTTGGTGGTATCAGGATGTACTCACTATAAATGTACCTTACATGATTCTGAGTATGTAGACAATTTCAAAAGAATGGTTTTTTGAAAGGTAGGAATTTCTTCAAAGAGTGGAGGCTGCAATGGTACTACAATCTGAAGATTTCATTATTTTAAATGCATAATCCAAAAGATTAAACACTGCTGATAATATACAATCAAAACTGAACATTTTGAAATAATGTTTTTTATTTTTTCTAAAATGTGATATGTCATATTTCATAATTCATTGCCTTAAATTAATAGAATAAATTATAAACAAGGATATAAGGATGTATACCTGCATTTCAATTGAGGGTGGCCCTCAAGTTAGTTTGAAGTTGCTCAAGAAAATGATTTGGTGCAGATTGGCCCCTCATTTACATAAAATGTAAGCCTATAAACCAGGAGTTCAAGCAAATCTAGGTCAATTCTCTGAAAATATCTTCAGCATTGCTTTCTGTCCACTTCCAGGACAAAAACCCAATGTTTTCAAAGGAGAGTGAAAATGTAGTTACACCTGACATTTCCTGGATTTACAGAGAAGTGTGTATTCATTCCATAGAAGAGTGGTCTAGGATTTTAAATGCTGATACAACTCAGCATCTGCTCATATTCAAAAGAAAACAAGAAAATTTAGAATTATCTGTTAGTACAACATGTACATATATAGGAGTCATCTCTTTTAAGTCTATGCTTTAAAAAAAATGCTCTGGAACTGCCAGATATAAACTCAGAGGAGAGCATAAGAGTTTTTTATGACTCTGAAATTTATCATAACTTTTTTATCCAGAAGCATTTCTTAAAAGAACCTTACCAAACAATCTTAACCAGTTGTCCAAGGTTATATTCCTCATCCTTCCTGGGAATTTTTAGACTGCAAATTTGCTTTCCCATTTTGCATTAGTCAGGCTCTGGACACTATGTCTCTAGAGAGGAGTACTGTTATTCAGACACAGAGAAGCTCAGGAAATTCTGTCAGCTAGAGATATTTTCCTCGAAAGAACAAAATGGAAAAAAAATCCAACAGGAAGAGAGGGTCAAGTAATAATTAAATCCATGACATGCTTCTGCACTGTCCCTTGGACCATTAGCCATACCCAACAGCAATGAACTGTCTTTGCCAAAATGGAGTGTTAGACTGTGGGAGGCATAGTTAAACAGAATAAGCAAAACATATGGAAATTAAAACAAATTTCCTGCTCCTATTGTTAGGTAGAATGGAATCAATGCCTTTTGTTGAAAAGGTGTTAGAGAGTTAAAGGAAGTCAAGAAATAAACAAAGGCAGTCCTCTATTCCAATTACTATCAGTCATTTCCCAGTGTTATAGAACCAAAAAGTGTATAAATTCAGAATTATCTGCCCTAAATTTCATACCAACACACACACACACACACACACACACACACACACACAATTGTAAGAGTAAAAGTATACTATACCTGAAGTGGTTTAAAATCACTTGAAGGTAGCTGTGATAATTTAAGGCTATAAACAACAAAACAACCCCTAAGGAGAAAAACAAAGTTATAGCTCCTAAGCCAACAAGGAAGATAGGATGGAATCACTGGGAAAGTATAATTAAAAACAAAATCCCATTACCCAGAGTACCTCTTCACATACCTAGAAGAGAAAGAAAAACCATTTTATTATGAACAAGCATTAAATCAGAATGTGATGCATCACAGGTGATCTACAAAGATATTGCAACAGCAGAAGGAAGCTCACATTTTTTATGTGACTGAGCAGATGCAACACACTGCATATACATTCTCAAGATATTTTGAATGTAAGTTTGAAACTTGGAGTCAGGACTCCCATAGAAGTTAAGTGAATTTCTTCCTACGAATCTGTGACAAAAGAGAAGGCTAAGCCTTCCTTTATTACATTTCAAAGGAGAGAATTCCTTCATTGTAGAGACCTTATTTTGTAGTGAAATTTACCAGAGGCTTTTCAACTTTTTACATATCTTTAAATTTATGTCCATTTTAAATGGATAAAGAAAAAGAGAAAATAAAATTATGTGTTTTCTAAACTAATGTAGAGAGATGGAAGGGAAGAGGAAGTCTCTGATCTTATTTTCCACTGGGAGACTTCAGACCTTTATTATCATTATATTTTTAATTTGCATTTGTTCTTACAGAATCATAAAAATATTCAATTGACCCCAGACAAGGCAGACAAAAAAATATAAGAAGACATAGTATACACAGATAAAGAGAAAGAAGATAAACATAAACCCAATAATAACAGTAAACATATTCTATGGAAATGATATAAACATTCCAGTTAAAAGACAGACTGTCACAACATATACAAAAAGCACAATCCAAGTATAAACATCCTACAGAAAATCTATTTTAAGTATAAAGACACAAATATGTCAGAAATGAAAGAACATGAAATTAAATACAATCTAACACCAGTGAAAGGAAAGTGAAAAGAAATAAAATAAATGCAAAGAATACAAAGCAGTAACTCCAAGACAAGTACATTAATTTTCAAAAAATATTTACAAAATCTCAAAATATCTTAGAACTTTCTACAGGTTTGCAAGGAGAGTGGACTTTACATAGTCACTAAACCCATCAGGGTTGCAAGAAGTGGATTTTTATTTCATGGAAAAGTAAGCTGGGACTTTTGAATGCAGATTTAATATCTTCACACTAGCTCAGACTGAAAGTAAATTAAAAAGATTTTGAAATTCCTGCAAAAGCTAACACTGTTTTAAATCCTAGAAGTTATCTTTTTTAGGCATATGCCTGAAGTAAATTTGGTTTGGTCAAACAGAATACAAACTTATGTGATACCACAAAAATTAATGTCTTTGGAAGTTCTTAGAAGTATATTTCCTGAGATGTTCCTATACATAACCTCATCAAATGCCCCAAAGCAACTGGCCACAGCAGTGTCCCTCATGCCTTTGTGTGTTTATCTTATAACTTTCAGTTAGGCCGACTCAGGCACTGTTTCTCTGGGTAACCCAAAAAGTAATCTTCAGACCCAGTTCAGGAAACCCTGCAGGCCCTGAGCTTATCTAACTTCCTGAGGAATGGCAAAACAGATAATGTGGACTGGAGTAGTATTAGGAAAGCTATCAGAAAAATCTGGGATGATGAAGGACAAGGGAACAAAGGCAAGGTTTATTGTCTAATAAGGATCATTTTCAAGAATTAGCTAGATGTGTAGTAGATAGACTAATAAAATCAGTGAACTGCAAAATAAACTGGAACATGATTATTTATTTCTAGGGACTAGTATTGCTATCATGAAATGGGAAACAAAAGAAAAGAAAAGAAAAAAAGAATAAACATTCCCCCCATATGCATATTAGGGTAGAAAACAATATATGGTTAATTGAAAAATAAGGGAAGTCTCAGAGGAAATCAACACTCAAATTATAGCAAAGCTTTTATTCTCTTTGCTATCAGGTTCTTTCTGCCCACCACTGTACTGTCACAGTTATATAGCCTCAGCTCAAAATGCATATCCTTAAGTCCACTTTACCAATATCTCTCTACTATACACAAATCTGTACATGTAAAACTTTTCTTCACACAGGTAAACCTTCAGGAAATCAATTTATTATAGTATCTTATCTGGTTCAAAATAACAATAATACTAATTTATTGAGAGATTAAGTGCTCAAAGTTCATTACATCATTTGGCATGACCATAATGCATATTTTGAAATATGTTACTAGTTTTATTATGCAGATAAGAACATTGAAGCTTCTAGAGGTTAGAAGCTATCTCAAACAGCTAACAAACACAGGAGCATGCTCCTGTGTTCTGTACCTGAAAAAAAAAAAGATATTTCTAAGTTTAATACTTGTTTCTAGACTTTGGAAGTTAAAATGAAGTAAATGAAGGATTCTAGCACTTCAGAATGAAGGATATCACAACCCAGTATCTGGCTGGTCTTGCACTTCAAAATAATGGCTGATGCTGAGCACACTTCACTCATGCTTCCCTGTGTTAATACAGAAAAGGAGGTCATACCTCTAACCACTCTCCCCCCACAAACAGATCCAATTCATATCTGTTCTTGCCATGTTCTACTGAGAGTTCATTTTGTCACTCTTCTTTTCCAGAATCCCCTTCCAATATCTTTTTTTCATGTATTTCATGAACTTATTTCCAGAAATGAGATTACCTTGCAGGTTTTCTAAATGAGAGAAGATAGCAAGTTGGCACATATCTGGGAAGTTTAAATGTATTCCTGATCAAATAAACTTGAAGATGGGCATTAGATTTTTTTCCAAATCTGGAAGCCCCAGATTGACCTGAGAAGCAATAACAGGATCAGTATCAAATAACTTATTTTTAACAGCTGTTTTGAAGTGTCATTCAAATAGAAAAAATGTACATCATTAATATATTGTGAAAAGTTTTGACCTATATATACATATAAAACCATTATCACAATGAAGAAAATAAGTATATCCATCACCCCCTCAAAGTTTCCTGACTCTGCCCTCTGTAATTCTATCTTTCTGCCTGCTTTAATTTCCTAGCTACTAAAATGAATACCATACAATGGGTAGGATTAACAACAGGAATTTATTGGCTTATGGATTCAGAACCTAGAAGGCTTGCTTCTCCAAGTGGTGGGTATCTTCTGGCTGGCAATCTTGGAGGTTCCTTGGCTTTTCAGTCACACAGCAATGCACATGGCAGCATCTTCTTTCTCTTCCTCCTTCTGTTGACTTCCAGCTTCTGGCATCTCCTGTGGCTTCTCTTTCTGTGGACAATTTCCTTTGCTTACAAGGACTTCAGCCATATTACATTAAGGTGTGCCTTCATTCAGTTTGGGCACAGCTTAACTAATAACATCTTCAAAGTTCCTATTTATAAATGGGTTCACACCCACAGGACCTGGGGTTGGTATCTGAAAATGCCTTTTTTAAGGGATGTGATTCCCAATACTGCCCCTCTGCCAATGCCCAAGAAAATCCTGGTCTGCTTTTTGGTAGTATGGATTAATTTTAATTTTCTAGAATTTTGTAAAATGGAAGCATAAAGTATGAACTACTACATAGGGGAGGGACAAGGATCCTTCCACTCAAATTATATATTCTGAGGTTCATTTATACTTTGCATATATCAATACTTCTTTTTGTTCTGAGGAATATTCTAACATATGAAAACTCCACATTTTTTTACCCATTCCCCAATGAATGATGGACATTTTCTTGTGTCCATATTTTGGCTATTACTAATAAAGCTGCTCTAATCATTCATGCACAAATCTTTATATGGAAAAATGCTTTCATTCTTTTGGGTATATGCACAACAGTGGAATGTCTGGTCATACCATAAGTATTGATTTAATGTTTTAAAGAAATTTCCAAATGTTTTTCAAGAGTGGTTTTGCCATTTTACATGCCCACTAGCAATATATGAGAGTTTGGTTGCTCTACATACACACCAACACTTGATATGGTCAGTCTGTAAGTTTAACCATTCTAGTGAATATGTAACAATACCATTGTGAGTTTCATTTGCATTCATCTAATAATTAATGGTATCTAGCATTTTTGCTCATGTACTTTTTGTCAATGTGTGTATCATACTTGATAAAGTATTTGTTCATTTTTTATTGGGTAGTTCATTTTGTTCTTTGGGAGGATTTTGTACTCTGAATAGTGGTTTTTAAATAACTATATGATTTTTAAATATTTTCTTTTTGAGTGTAACTTGTTCATTCAATATATTAACAATCTCACTCTTAGAGCAAAAGTTTTCATTTTGATGAAGTCTAATTTACCATTTTATTTTATTTATTTAAGGAACAGAAATTCATATCATAGCTAACAACTCTGTGTTAATCCAAGGCCATGGAGATTTTTCCCTATGTTTTATTCTAAATAATTTATTTTTATTTTGCATGGAAATCTATGATCCTTTTTCAATGAATTTTTGTATAAGGTGAGAAGTATCAACATTTTCTGTGCATTTGGATGTCCAGTTGTTCCAAAACCATTTGTTGAAAAGACTATTCTTTCTGCATTGAATTGCCTACATCACTTTGTATGTAATTCTGGACTTTCCAGGTTCTACCATTGATCTAATTGTTCATCTTTATTAAAATACCACACTGATTTGACTAATGTAGCTTTATAACACACCTTGAAATCAGACAGTATAATTTCACCAAATTAGTTCTTTTATAAATTTGTGTGGGCTGATCTAGGTCCTTTGCATTTCCATATTAATATTAGAATTAGGTTTAAATTTTTGAAAAAAAAATCTACTCAGATTTTGGAGTGATTGCACTGAATCTAGGGATTAATTTGGAGGGAGGGTTACCATCTCAAAATGGTTGATGCTTTTGATTTTTGAACACAGTTTCACTCTATATATTAAGATGTTCTTTAATTTCTCTTGCCAATGTTCTGTAGTTTTTAAGAATATTTGTGCTGCATGTATTTTATTGTATTTATCTTTAAGTGTTTCATATTTTTATGCCTTAATGAATGACATTTAAAAATTCAATTTCTGATTTTGTAAAAATTGCTAGTGCAAAAATTATACTTTTTTATATTGGTCTTCTGTCCAAATCTCTGCTGCAGTTCCTTATATTAAAAAAAAAAAAAAAGCAATCCTGATTGGATAGGAAGAAATAAAACCCTGTCTGTTTTTATAGGTGATATGATTCTCTATAGAAAATCCTAAACTGTAAGGAAAGGATACAATATTTGATAAATATCAGAGAAATTTTGACCTAATACAATGAGTTCAGATGTATTATTTTCTGATCTTTGTCTGGAAGTGTGTAGAATTGACATTATTTCTTCTTTAATATTTAGTAGAATTCATGGGTGAAGCCATACAGATGGGGTTTTTTGGTTAGGAAGATTTGAAACTACAAATTAAATTTTTAAAGATATATAGAGAGCTATATATCTGTATACATATCTGTTCTCATATATGTGTGTGTACGTGCATGTGTGTGTTCATGACACCATTTTTCCTCTCAAAATGAAACTGAACTGTGGGGTCTATGATGATGGTATGAATAGGGGAGAGTCCCAATTGTGAGCCTCTAGACTAATCAGTCTAGGCAGCCACTCAGAGTTGGCAACTAGAAAACTCCATCCCACTGGAGCTACAGGTTATCAGGCATGGGGTCCTAAGACCTTTATGGTCCCTAAGTGGTTGTCAGATTGTTACTGCCCAAGTGGACTTGTTGCCCAGTATGCACAGAATTCTATGTTGTGACACCAGGATTTTGAGAAAAGAAAGAGTTTAGTGTGAGGCAACCAAGCAAGGAGACAGGACCAAGCCCAAATCTGTCTCCCTGAGCTAAAGAGGCTTGGGATTTTTTGTGTAGTTTTCAGGGAGTAGGCTTAGGGAAATGAGAGAGGATGGGGTGAGAGGATGCAGGTCAGGAGAGAGGGTTAAGGGGAACATGCACTGTTACAAATCATGTTAGTGCATACATTGCATGTTCAAAATTGGCAGCTTAATATGATGGGTGGGCATAATTTTTACTATTATAATTAAATATAGGTAACATTAGATCAGGGTTTCTTCTATCTGAGCATGCCCCAGTGGCTAAGACTGGTCTTAGCTGATTCTGTAGGGGAAAAAGAAAACGGGAACTTATCTCTAAGTGAAGCAAGTCTCTCATTATTAAATATAGGGAGGTGGGTTTTCTAAGAATGAAGATGTGGAAATTATTGCAAGCAATTAAGGGAAGAGTTCTCTGAAAGTGGGCAAGGGAGGGGTCCCTGAAAATGAGCTGGATAGCAATGGTTTCAAAAGGTGTCTTATCTCTTTAATTAGAGATATGAATGAAGAAGATCTGTTTAGGACTAAGGCAAATCAGGCCCAAGGGTAAAGGATGATACTGATTGGGTTTTCATACTACAACTTATGTGTGAGGCCAAGGGAGGATATGTTTATCTGGTGCAAGGTTTAACTTTTGTGTAGCACACTAGATAATCTAACTTGTATGAGCAGTTTGTTTGAATACCATAAGTGCAGGGAATGGTGAATGGGAAGTGGGATTTGGTTAGTTTGTAGACTTGCGTGAAACCCTGACACATTCCCGAGTGATATGGGCAGAGAGTATAAGTGTGTTTTCAGGCCTCTCCCCTGGCCACCCCCACCCCAGGAGCTGTAGGAGAAATGCAGAAGTGTTGGACTTCCCTACCTGGGCTATTGCTGATTTTCCCACAAACACTGAGGACTGCCAATGTAGTAGGCTGAGCCCTTGATCTGGGGGCCTTCCCCTGTGAGGCTAGTTGCTGCAAGGGAGAGGCTAAGCCCACTTACAATTGTGCCTAGGGGTACCCCTTCCCAGAGAGCCTCTTTGTTGCTCAGATGTGACCCAATCTCTCTCTAAGTTCACTCAGCAAGTGAACTCACTACCCTCCCCCCTATGTGGGACTTGACTCCTGGGGGAGTGAATCCCCCTGGCAATGTGGGAAATGATTCCTGGAGATGAGTCTGGAACCAGCACTGTGGTATTGAGAGGATCTACTTGACCAAAAGGGAGAAGGAGAGATTAAGCAAAGTAGGGTTCCAGTTGTTGAGAGATTTCAAATGAAGTTGAGAGGTCACTCTGGAGGGTATTCCTATGTGCTATACAGATATCACCTTTTAGTCTTTAGGATGTTGGAATGGCTAGAGAGAAATACCTGAAGCTGTCAAACTGCAACTGAGTGACCTTGATTCTTGAAAATGATTGTATAACTATCTAGACTGCATAGTGTGACTGCATGACTGTGAAAACATTGTGGCTCACACTCCCTTTATCCAGTGTATAGGCAGATGTGTGGAAAAATGGGGACAAAAATTAGATGAAGAATAGCATGGGATGGAGGGGATAGGAAGATTTAGGTGTTCTTTTTTTATTTTATTTTTGTTTTGAGTAAGGAAAAGTTTCAAAACTTGATTCTGGTGATGAACAAAAACTGTATGATGATGCTGTGAATAATTGATTGTACACTGTGGATGACTGTATGGTGTGTCAATATATCTCTATTAAACTGAACTAAAAAGTAAATGAACAATGGGGGAAGTGGGGAATGGGATGTTTTGGATGTTCTTTTTTATTTTAATTTTAATTTTATTTTTCTGAATATTGAAAATGTTCAGAGTTTGATTGTGGTGATGAAAGCACAACTATACTATAATACTGTTAACAACTGATTGTAAACTTTGAATGATTGTATGTTATCTGATTATATCTCAATAAAATTACATTTAAAAAAAAGAAAAAGTTGTGTTATCTAACAACTCTTTGCCCAATCCAAGGATGCAAAGATTTTCTTCTATGTCTCATTCTAAGTATTTTGTATATTTTTATTTTGTGTAGACATCTATGATGCATTTTTAATTAATGTATTTATAATGTGTGAGATACAGGTCAAGGTTTATTTTCTGTGTATGCATGTCCAATTGTTCCATCAACATTTGCTGAAAACATTCCTTTTTCCAAAGAATTGCCTACAGTCCTTTTTCAGATTTTGTTGACCATGTATGCATGGATCTAATTCTGGATTTTCTAAACTGTTCAATTGTTCTGACTGTCTATATCAAATTACACACTGTTTTGATTACCATAGCTTTATAATATGCCTCAAAATCAGGAAGTGTAAGTGTAATTTCTCCAAATTTATTATTTCATAAATTTGTATAGGCTAATCTAGATGCATTATATTTCCATAAAAATTTGGAATTAGATTTTAACATTCTAAAAGGAAAGCCAGTTTGGATTTCTTTGAGAGAATAGCATGGAATCTACAGATTATTTTTTGGGTTGTGCAAAGGTATTTTTAAAGTGTTGAATCACCTCATTTTGAATATACAGTGTTGCTCCATTTATTATGGCATTCTTTAATTTTCCTTTCCAAAGTCATATAGTTCTCAGTATAGATGCTTTGCACATTTTTTGCCATATTTAAATAATTTCTGTTAAATATTAATATTAAAGTATTGTTTTGTGATGCTTTTATAGTAGCATTTAAAAATCAATTTCTGATAATTTGCTAAAAGTAAAACCTTTACAATCAGTTTTTGTATATTGATCTCATATTTCCAAAACCTTCTAATGTCACTTGTTTTTTAAAAAGTATCATCCAGATTGTGTGGGAGAAGTAAAGCTGTCTGTTTTTACTGGGGTTATCATTGTCTAAGAAGTAAATCTTAACTGATGTAAAGAAAAGCCATTATATTTTATGAGTATCAGAGAAATGTTGGCCTAAAAGAATGAGTTAAGGTATATTTGCTTCTGTTCCTTTTGCTGGAACTGTTTGTATAGAATTGGTATTATTTCTGTTCTAATGTTTGATAGAATTTAAAATGTAGCTACATGGACTTGGAACTTCCTTGTGGGAATATTTCAAAAAAACACAGTTAATTTCTTTAAGAGATATAGGACTATTGAAATTATCTACTACTTATTTTTAATGTGCTTTGAAGTTTATATCATTAAGCAATTCTCCAAATCTGTTTTTTTTTAATTTATTGGCCTTAATGTGTTTATAATATACCCTTATATTCCTTTTAAATCTGTACAATGTGTAATGACAGTACTTCTGTCATTAAGAAATAAAATGTTTGGAAATCAGTGATCTAAATGTCTTGTGTATCAAGATGTATGAAAATAAAAACAAATTAAATTCAAACAACTTACAAAAATATAACAAAACTAAGGAAAGTATTCAATGACATAACTAACAGTTCTAAATATAGAATATCAACAGTTAAAATTCTTTCAAGGAAAGGGCTAATAAAATTCAGAAATCTTTAGCATGATCAGTCAAAAGATAGAAAAATGCAAATTTCTAATATGAAGGAATTCTTACATGTTGCTGTTAATAGTTCAATATTGCAAAAATACATTGAAGTACTCTTTAAGGACATCTACTAAATCTATCATAAATCATGATCCAGCTATTCTATTTTGGGTATTTATTTGCAGTACTATAAATTTGCAAGACTATCAGCAATGCCTCATCAATAAGAAGTAGTTAGAAGTTCATACGTGGTCTTAGCAGGGAAAATGAGTTTCATGAGCATATGGACATACTTCTAGTATGTCTACACTTTCTTAAAATTGATTTCAAACATATGATAAGCAAATTAATCTCAAAGAGGGAAAAATAAATTACCCTGGGACTTAAAGTGAGATTTCACATCCATTTCAGGTTCAGACACCAAACATCTTCTGAACAGCATTCTCTTTGATGTCAGGGATCTTCCCTCTGACCCCTCATCAAGAAATGCTAGCCCACCATGCCATCCACACTCAGACACACTCAGGAAAAAATCCAAGCATACACATAGACTCTTTTCTTTTTTTAAATAATCCATATATTCTTTGGATAAATGATACATTAAACCAAATCAAACATAACTATGAATAACTAACTAGTCAGAGGTAATATCCTTTGGAATAGAATTAAAACATCATTAAAGACAAACATTCCTGCCAATGTGGCTTTTCCTGGATCCCCCAGTGGCAGTGGGCAGGAGAAACTCAATCTGGAATGTGCTGTGTGGAAGTCATGCAAACATTCTTTGATAAATGATAAGTTCTTGGACAGGGAGAAAACTATGGAAAAATGGGAACCAAGGCAAAGAATGAGATTGGTTTGTGAGCTTTATAAAATGTGGAGGTCAGGATTAATTTGGAAAGTGGTGTTTCTTTGATATAGAAAATAAATAACTAAAAGGATGTTATAGGAGAATGATAGTTTGCTAGATTTTATTCCTGTCTTGATTTCTACTTGGGGATATATGTTGAAGTGTTGTCCTTCAAGACATCACTTATTTCATCATCAATACCTAATTGTCAGTCACAGAGGAAACATATGCACATATGAGAAAGGTTATGCACTCAAATAAAGAGAGCAGTTGGAACATTTGAATACTTGTTAGAAAATAATTTTTAATGAAGCTACATGTTGTTACAACAGAGTTTATTAAATGTAATAGTTTTATTTTTCTCTTTCCTAAATAATGAAATACAAGTAGTCTGGTAATAAAATGTCTCATTATCCAAACCTTTCCTCAAAACTTTAGATACTGCCATATTTTCTTCTGATGGTTTTTCCAAAGAGAAGTTAAATCTGGCAATAGTTTTTCTGCTTTATTAGTAACATGACAAAATAAAAATTTGCCTAGCTCCTTTCTAGTATAAGAGCTCTATTTAATTTTATCCCCATCATTATTTTTTCTGATCATTTATCCTTCTTTGTGCAATACCTCAAGAATGAGTGCAACTCGTACTGCATGTACATATTCTGAAACACTTTCTGTATTTAATTAATTTCCTTTTCATTTCATCCTTTTATCTATGCCAGTTTTGGTTTGCTAAAGCTTCCAGATCACAATATACTAGGAATAGGTTAGAAGGACTATATCTTCTCTGAAGAAAGGGTGCTGGCATCTGGGACAACTCTGTCACATGAGAAAGCACATGGATGGTCCTTCTCTCCCAGTTGCATAGCTTTCAGCTTCTGGCTTCAGTGGTTTCCTCTCTCAGCTTCTGTGGGCATGTCCTTGCCCCACAAATTCTCTGGAGTTTCTCTTAGCTCTTTGGGCTTTTACTGTTGGTCCTTTATCCACTTACAAAAGAATCAAGTAAGGAGTTTAAGACCCATTTTGAATTAATTGGGTCACATCTCAATTGAAATAACCTAATCAAAATGTCCCACCTACAATAGATTTGCACCCACAGGAATGGATTAAAAGAACTTGGTCTTTTCTGGGGTACATAACAGTTTCAAGCTACGATGATGCCCTTCTCTCTTATGACTACATGTTCTGTGACCTAAGAGATATTATTTTTAGGAATGGTATGCTGTCAAATTTTCTTTTGGTTTCTTCAGGAAATCTTTCCCTGAAGTCTCATCTACAGGGTAGACATCTATTTGCTTTATTTATTGTATCATAATGCATTCTGCCCACAGGTTTCTGTTTTTAGATCACAACTTCTATTTTTTTAAAAAAAAGCTGACTTTTTTCAAGTTAATATGAAATGTCTTTTTTTCTGGAACCAATGACTGACAATTACTTGCCAATTTTTGGTAGGTAGGGGTGTGTAAACACATTATATAATTCAGTTCCCTAAGCTATGTGAGACATAATTTTCAATTCTTGTCAATAGGGGAGACACAAGTAATTTTGAAATCAGCATTCTGAATTGTTGATTTTCAATCTTATTTATTATTTTTAGTGGGAATTTAGTACAGTTTACTCCATGAAAACACTTTATGTCAGATAAAGTGTTTACTGGTTTCCTTATTACTCAATTTGGAATTCCACTAGAGGATGAAAACCAAATATAAATTAAAAATTATTAAAATATAAATTTCTTAAATTATAGATTTAATTTCTCCATTAAAAAGAGTGTGTCAAAGTGTCACCATGTGGTCTTCAGGAAGCCTGAACTTTTAAATAAAATTATCAGTAAAATGTTTTCATTAAAATTCCCTCCTCAATATATTATTGCCTTAAATTATTTTGACCCAGATGCCTTTTTTACAACACCATCTCACTACCCCACAAAATCAATTATGTTTCCAAATCATTTTTGTGTGTTAAAATTAATATTTGATTTGTAATTACAGGAAATCTCTAAGCCTAGTAACATCATCTATTGCACTCATAATAGCAAGAGAATAATTCATATCTAATTGTACTAAAAGAATAAAAACTATCTCTGTGGTAGATTCCAGCCTTTGATTACACATTTATTGTGTGCTTCCATTTAAAATAGCATTTGACACCAAATCTTTCTGATGGCATTTTTCATCTCTGTATTTCTCAGAGTATAGATTAAGGGATTGAACATGGGGGCAATGATTGTGTAAAACAGCACAAATATTTTATCCTCAGGGTAAGTGTTAGCTGGTCTGAGGTAACCAAAGATTAAAGGCCCAAGAATAAGACAGCCACTCTGATATGAGACCCACAGATAGAGAGAGCTTTGTGAATTCCCTCAGCTAATGATTTCTTAAACTGAATAATATAATGATATAAGAAAGCAATAAGATAACAAATGTTACTAAGGCAACCATACCTGAATTGACAACAACAAGGACATCTGTGATGTAGGTATCAGTATAGGCAACTTTTAGCAGTGAGAAAATATCACAGAAAAAGTGATCAATTACATTTAGACCACAAAAGGGCAACTGGATTTTCATAGACAATTGAGGAAAGGAATGGGCAGTCCCTCCAGCCCAAGAAGCTAGGACTAGAAGATGGCATATTGTCCTGTTCATGATAATCATGTAGTGCAGAGGTTTGCAGATGGCAGCATAGAGATCAAAGGCCATGACAGTAAGAAAGAAAATCTCAATACTTCCAAAGAAGTGCATGGTAAAGACTTGTAACATGCAATTACAATATGAGATGATTTTTGTCCCCCCTAACAAGTCACCAATCAATTTGGGTATAACAGTAGAGGTATAGCATATGTCCATTGAGGATAAATGGCAGAGGAAATAGTACATGGGTTGGTGAAAAGGGGAGCTGCATAGAATGGAGATGAGGATCAGGAGGTTTCCTACCAAGATGGAAACATAACAGAATAAAAAGAGCACAAAGCAAAATATCTGTATGTCCAGGTCATAAGAAAGTCCCAAAAGAATGAATTCTGAGATGTTACTTTGGCTTTCCATATATTTCAGTTCAGTATGTGTTGTGCACAAATGAGTTGAAAATCTGAAAATAAAAAAAAATTAATCGGGATAAAAAATTTATAGTATGATCACAATAGCATACAATTTACCACAATAATGGGTTGACTCACAGAATATTAAGTATTCTTTACTTATGGAATTATGCTACTTTTTCTTTTTTATCATGTCTCATTTTACAAAAAAATATTCTGGAAAAATTTTATAATGGGAATAAAAATGTGTTTTCTACAATTTTACCAGTAGAGGTTAAAGTTTAAGTGTTAGTTTGGTCTTCAAGAATAAAACTGTTTTGCATATTTTAAATGTATTGCCTTAACCATAGAGCGAACTTTCCTTCTTCCAACATGAACTGGAAAATACAAATGTTTAAAGCACCCAGTTTACATTGGTAAACTTTAATTTGGTAAAGCTACTGAGAAAATTATTATCAGTCACAGAGTAGTTAGCAGTTAACTATAAATAAATAATATTGAATAATTAAGGAATGGCTCATTGTCCTATCTTTTATTTATTATAACTGACCTCAACTGCTTGTTAATGAAATGGTATATTAATTGTCAAATATACTTATTTACTTAAACAAATTGATTTAAAGATAATTGTTATACAAGTAGGTTGGTGAACTATTTAAATAACATCACTCTATTAATCCTAAAGTGCATGATTTCCAATAAAAGTGAGTCAGATCACAGGAATCTCAGTAATGTTTCAGAATCTGTATGTTATATGCTGTTGATGCTAACAGATAAATACCTGGATTCTCACTTAGTTTGGTGCTGCATCTCATGAATGAGAGCAGAGCAGGATGGGGGAAGATTATCATGGGGTACAGCAGTGGAAGGAACTGCTGTGAATCCTCATTTCATTAGAAAAGATTATGGAATTCCAGAAGTTACCAGATCACCCAGTCAGTTTTTCTGAATATTTATGTAAAGCTATAACTTACAGCTAATATAAATTAGAATTCTCAGGTTCTAAATCATTTAAAAATAATTGTACTTCAGTTTTTCCAAAATGTAGATTCCTTAGGTCAAGATTCTTGCTTGCTCAAGGATCATGATAAATATTTAATCCACAATAACTCCTAAAATCCCATCCTGCCATCTGAAGGAACATGCTATTATGATCACTGCTTTTTGCAGATGTTAAAAGGAAATGTGAGTATATTCAGGTGAGAAGAACATTTGTAATTAAAACATAAAACACTTTTGATCATGTAGTTAGAGAACAAATTGTCTATAAAAGAATTGAAGGCATCAGTGTTGAAAGGAGCAGTAAATTAAACCACTATATAAGTGGTTAAAATACTGGAAACAAAGATAGAGGTAGAAATGTAGAGGAGTGTAAAATAATTTCAGCAGTTGTGAACAGTGAACTCATTGCTTAATCTCCTTAAACCTCATTCTCCTCAATTTTACAATTAATAAATTTTTGCATAATTCAGAAGTATAAGGAATAAATGAACTAAAGTGAAATTTACCTCAGTGTCATAGTGTGGTTCATGCTACACACCTTTTTTTTCTTTTTTGTTTTTACTTTTTTCTCCTTTGATTGAGCAGTTTAACAACTACTTAAATTATCCTGCAAATATATACAACTAATTCAAATGAAGAAATAAGTAGGGAAAAAAAGTAAAGCACAACCTAGAATTAATGTGTGACCAAGTAAACTTCAATTTCTATAATTCATGAGTGAATAAAAAGTTATTTTGATGGTAGATTGACTATCTTAGGACAGTCCCTAAAACTATCTGATTTTTATCCTATCACAATAAAAATAAAGGAAATTATTACTTTACTTCTTTGATAGGATGAATAAATATTATAGAAGCCCTTTTGTATGTGATATAGCATAATACATCCAATGTTCTTAATATTAAGATAGAATTTCCATCATAAGTTCAAATTTTCTCCTAGTGGTATCAGAATGCACCAATCTATAAACTTACCTTAGTTGAATCTAGTCTCTTTTAGGAAAGCAGTTTGTTCAAACATAGAACAGTTTTCTTATTTTTGATAGTAAACATAAACGGAGTTATTCCTTGATAGGAATACAGAGGAAGATATATGAACACCAGAGTAAGACTCAGTGAAATTCACTGCAAACCTGAAAATTTTAACTTTAACTCTACTCTTCTCACCTGGAATTAGGCTGGTTTGCAAATAACTGAAGCATTTTTAGAGTAACAAAATTATCTTATACTCTAAGAGAAGTCATGGTCCTAAGAATGAAATTAGATGGAATAAATGTGAATAGCACATAACCATTCTAAAACATGGTTAGTGGGATTTTCTCCAAATCAAAGTGGCATGGGTAATTCACTGACCAAGAGGTCTGAGTGGCCTTCAGGTTAGATTTGGGATGCATTAAGAAGAATTCCCCCTTAGATACTCACCCTGATTGTTCTTTTCCTTTGTCAGAATCAGAAATAAAGGCAGAGAATTATAAACCAGCAATTGAAAGAGAACTATATTAATTTTCAAAAATATTTTCAAAATCTCAAAATGCCTTAGAACCTTCTGCAAGCTTTTATGGCATGAGTGGGCTTTAAGTAACCGATCAGTGTTGCAAGGAAAATGGATCTTTATACCTTGGCGAAGCAAGCTGGAACTTTTGAATGCAGATTTAACATCTTCACATTAGTTCGAACTAAGATGAACTGGAAGAATTTGAAAGATCTGCAAAAGCTAACACAGGTATTTAAGTCCTAGTGGTCATCTATTTTAAGCATGAAATTTAGTCTGAAAGAGCAGAATATTAACCTCTGTGGCAATGTAAAAATTAAAGCCCTTAGAAATTATATTCCCAGAGGCATGTCTACCAGTACTCACAAAATATCCCTCACCCCTTGTCCATGGAATGTCCCTTGTGCACCTGGGCATTTTCTCTACAACTTTGGCTTGACCTGGCTCAGGCACTGATTCTCTGGAGGCCCCAAGATGCTACAGCAGGGCCCAGAGCAGTTCAGCGAACTCCACAACCTCTGTGCTAAGCTCACTTACCAAAGAAAGGAAGAAAAGATAATGTAGCCTGGATTGGTATTAGATTAGCCACCAGGAATTTCTGACATAAGGAAGGATGAAGAGTATTAAAGACAGGTGTCACAGTCCAAACATGGATCATTATCAAGAATAGCCTGGATGTGCATAAGTCAAAAGATCAATAAAACCAGTGACCTACATGATCATGGACGGGACCAGGTTATTTGTTGGACCAGGGACTAACATGGCTGGCATAGATGGTTGGGGAATAGAAGAGCAAAGAAAATTGAAAAAAAAGAATAAAATTTTTCCTTCATATGCATATTATGATAGAAAGAGTTATTAAGTGAGAAAATAATGAAAATGTCAAAAGAAATCAGCACTCAAATACATCAACGTTTTTATTCTGTTTACCATGTGGTTCATTCTCCTATGTCACTGCATTGATGCAGATTATACAGTCTCAGCCCTAAATTCACACACTGCATTTCTGTCAGCCTTCCCTCTCTGCTATATACAAATCCATACATTAAAGGATTTTGCATAAAGTTAAAACTTCAGGAAATCAGTAGTTTGTGTAACTTATCTGGTTCAGAACAACAATCTTAGAAAGATGGTAATTTATTGAGAAATTATGGAGCACAATAAGTTCAGTATATTAATCCTCTACTGCATATGTATTATGATATTAAAAATACATCTACTTTCCCTCTTCAATTTTGAGATAAATTCACATATAATATGATCCAAACTGTACAATGAATTGTTCACTGTATCATCATATAGTTGTGCATTCATCACCACAATCAGCCCTTGAACACATTCATTACTCCAAAATAAAATAAAAATAAGAATGAAAATAAATTAAAAAGAACACCCAAAGCATCCCATACCCCCAATATTATTCATTTACTTTTTGTACATACAATGAATAAAGGGACTGTGAGCCACAAAGTTTTCACAGTCATATAATCACACTGTATAAACTATATAGTTATACACTCTTCTTCAGAGTCAAAGCTGCTGGGTTGCAGTTTAACAGTTTCAGGTATTTCCTTCTAGCTATTCTAATAAACTAAAAACTAAAATGGGATATCTACATAATGTAGAAGAACAACCTCCTGAATGACCTCTCAACTCCATTTGGATTCTCCCAGTGACAGAAACTTAATTTTGTTTCATTTCTCTTTCCCCTTTTGGTAAAGAAGTCTTTATCAATCCCTTGATGCTGGGACCAGGCTTATCCCCAGGAATCATGTCCCACATTGCCAGGGAGACTTAAACCTCTGCAAGTCATATCCCATGTAGGGGGAAGAGCAGAGAGTCCAACTGCTGAGGTGACTTAGAGAGAGAGGCCACATCTAAGCAACAAAGAGGTTCTCAGGGGGTGACAGGCAGATTTATAAGTAGTCTTAGGCTCTCCTTTGCAGCAACAAGCTTCATTAGGGCAAAACCAAAGATCAGGGGCTCAGCCTACTAAACTGGTAGTCCCTGAAGCTTGTAAGAGTATCAGGAATTTGCCAGCTGGGGAAGTTTAATATTTCCATATTTTCCCCCAGTCCCTCAAGGGGGCTTTGCAAATGCTTTTTTATGCTCTGCCCAAATTACTCAGGTATATATCAGGGCTTCACAGTAACCTGTAGAAACCAACCAGATCTCATTCCATTTTCAAGGTTCCATGTAGTTATGGTGGTTGAATAAACTGACCATAAAAGTTAAATTACATAGCTTGCCATTGAAAATATAGATTTTGCACCAAATAAACATCTCTTCCTTTGATCTCACACAGAGGTTGAAGTTTAAAAAAACCATCAATATCATCCTTTACCATTTAGTCCAATTTACCTGAGCCCTAACAGAGTCCATTTTGTTCATATTTCTAAGTGCAGTCAGATCTCTTCTTCAGCTTCCTTAATACTCATTGTAGGGGTAATGCTGACATTCACAGCTGTTGAACTCTGGTTCTGAGTCTCATGTGCCACATAGATACCCAAAGTTTCAGTGTTTGACCAGGTTAAACACAAAGAGCTCAGTATCTCAGAATTTAGAAATAACCATTATAACTCAGGAATAGATGTAACTGCTGTAAAAACTTACAATCTAGGATCCTTTACCATAAACCTTCTGCTGATAACCTATACTCTCCGATTCAACTCTCAAGAGTTTACACATTATATTTAGTCCCTATTAATGAAGCATTATAATATTTGTCTTTCATTTCTGGTTTACTTCACTCAACATACAGTCCTCCAGGTCCATTCACCTAGTTGCATACCTTACTTCATTCCTTCTTGTAGCCACTCAATATTCTATTGTATGTATATACCACAGCTCACCATTCCATTCATCAACATACCCTTAGGCCACTTCCATCCATTGTGAATTGTGAATACTGCCACCATAAAGCCCAGTGTGAAAATATTCACTCATGTTCCTGTTCTCAGTTCTTCCAAGTATATACCCAGTAATGGGATCGCAGGTTCATATGGCAACCCTATTCTTAACTCTTTGTGGAACCACCACATTGCCCTCTATATGGGCTGCACCATTCTACTTCCCTACCAACACTGAATAGGTTCATCCCTCTCTCCACATTTTCTCCAGCACTTGCATCTATCTGTTTATCTTAAAAAGTTTTATTTATACTATATACATTCCATCCTAAGAAAACAATCAATGGCTCTCAGTATAATCACATAGTTATGTGTTCACCTTCACAATCTATATGAGGACATTTTCATTTCTTCTTGAAAGAAAGAGGAAGAGAAGAAAAAGATAAAGGAAAAAGAATGATGAATAAAAACAGAAAATAAAATAAAATAAAAAAGTAAGACAACACCACAATCACCAATAATCAAATACACCTCCCTTATATCCCCCTCTTACAGACATTTAGCTTTGATATATTGCATTTATTACAATTAATGGAAGCATATTACAATGTTACTGTAAACTACACACTTCAGTTTTCATTGATTAAATTTTTCCCCACTACTAACCCATTTTGAACATCATGCAAAGTGGACATTCATTTGGTCTTCCTCATGTAAAAACATTCTTTATTATGTACATTTAATAACCAGCATTGACTGCTCTAGGTTTCACTAAGTTATACAGTCCCAGTCTTTATCCTCTATCTTTCCTTCTCATGTCATACATGCTCTTAGCTTTCCTCTTTCAAACATACTTACAGTCATCTTTGTTCAGTATACTTACAATGTTGTGCTATCTTCACACAGTGTTGTGTTATCCATTTCTGGATCTATAAAATCAATCCTGTTGAATAGGCTATATTCCTTTAGCATCAAATGCTGAATCTGTACCCTCTTTCTCTCTCCTTATAACCTGTGTTCTCAGCTTTGACTCTCAAAGTTTGCTCATTAATGTTAGTTCTTATTAATGACAGCATGCAGTATTTGTCCTTTTGTTTCTGGCTAATTTTGCTCAAAATAGCATCTTCAAATTTCATGCACATTGTTATGTGCTCCATGACTTTATTCTGTCTTACAGCTGTATAATATTCCATTGTGTGTATATACCACAGTTTGTTTATCCACTCATCCATTTATGGACATTTGGGCTGTTTCCGTCTCTTCATAACCTTGAAGAAAGCTGATATTAATATCAGTTTACAAATGTCCATTCATGTCCTAGCCTTCAGTTCCTCCAAGTACATATGTTGTTATGGGATTGCTGGATCATACAGCAATTCTATACTTAGCTTCCTGAAGAACAGCCAAACTCCCTTCCAGAGTGGCTGCACCATTCTATATGCCTACCAACAGTGAATAAGTGTGCCTCTTTCTCTAAATCCTCTCCAGCATTTGCAATTTTGTTTGTTAGTTTTTTCTAAAAGTGACCATTCTAGTAGGTGTAAGATGACATCTCAATGTGGTTTTGATTTGCATTTTCCTAATAGCCAGTGAAATTGAGCATCTTTTCATATGTTTTGAGCCATTTGTATTTACTTTTCAGAAAAATGTCTATCCATGTTTTTTGCCCATTTTTTTACTTGAGTTTTTCTGACAAAATCCTTTCATGCACAAAAGTATTCAATTTTGAGGAGCTCCCATTTATCTATTTCTTCTTTCATTGCTCACACTTTTGATATAAGGTCTAGGAAACCACCTACTATCACAAAATCTTTAAGATATTTTTGTACATTTTATTCTAAAAATTTTATGCTCTTAGCTCTAATATTTAGGTCTTTGATCCATTTTGAGTTAATTTTTGTACAAGTTGTGAGATAGTGGTCCTATTTCATTCTTTTGGATATGGCTAACCAGTTCTCCAAACACCATTTATTGAAAAGGCTGCTCTCTCCTGGTTGCATTTGCTTGACAACTTTATCAAAGATCTATTATCTGTATGAGAGGGTCTGTTTCTTAGCATTGAATTTGATCACATTGGGCAGTATATCTTTCTTTATGCCAGTACCATGATGTTTTGACCACTGAAGCTTTGTAATATGCTTTAAAGTCAATTTGTGTGAGATCTCTCACTCCATGCCTCTTTCTCAAGCTATTTTTCACTATTTATGGCATGCTTCCTTTCCAAATAAATTTGGTTATTTCTGCAAATTAAGTTCTTGGGATTTTAGTTGGTATTGCATTGAATCTATAAATCAATTTAGGTGGAATTGACATCTTAACTATATTTAGTCTTCCAATCCATCAACATGATATATCCTTCCATTTATTTATGTCCTTTGTGATTTCTTTGAGAAATTTCTTTTAGTTTTCTGTGTATAGGCCTTTTTTGGTTTTGTTAAATTTATTCCTAAATATTTGTTTAATATTTATTTGCTATTGTAAATTGAATTTTTTCTTGATATTCTCCTCATGTTGCTTGCTAGTGTATATGAACACTTCTGATTTTTGCATGTTCATCTTTTCCCTGTCACTTTGCTGTATTCATTAATTAGCTCCAGTAGCTTTGCTGGAGATTTTTCAGGGTTTTCTATGTATAGGATCATGGCAACTGTCAACAGTGAAAGTTCTACTTCTTCCTCTCCTATTTGGATGATTTTTATTTACTTTTCTTGCCTAATTGCTCCAGCTAGAACTTCCAGCACAATGTTGAATAACAATGGTTACAGTGGGCATCCTTGTCTTGTTTCTGATCTCAGAGCAAAAGCTTTCAGTCTTTTCTCATTGAGTATGATGTTAGCTGTGGCTTTTTCATATATTGACTTTATCATATTGAAAAAGGTCCCTTCTATTCCTATCCTTTCCAGTGATTTCATCAAGAAAGGATGCTGAGTTTTGTCAAATGACTTTTCTGCATCAATTGAGATGATCATGTGATTTTTTCCATTTTGATTTATTGATGTGGTGTATTACATTAATTGAATTTCTTGTGTTGAACCAGCCTTGCATACCTGGAATAAATCTCACTTGGTCATGGTGTAAAAGTCTTTTAATGTGCTGCTGGATTTGATTTGTGAGTATTTTGTTGAGGATTTTTCAATCTATGTTAATTAAAGAGATTGGTCTATAATTTTCTTTTCTTGAAGTATCTTTATCTGACTTTGGTATTAGGGTGATGATGGCTTCATAGAATGAGTTAGGTAGCTTTCCCTCCTCTTCAATTTTTAGATGAGTTTGAGCAGAATTGGTCCTAATTCTTTGTTGAATTCACATGTGAAGCCATATGGTCCTGTACTTTTCTGTTTTGGGAGCTTTGTGATGACTGATTCAGTTTCTTTACCTGTGATTGGTTTGTTGAGGTCATCTACTCTTCTCAAGTCAATATTCATTGTTCATTTCTTTCTGGGAAGTTGTTCATTTTGTCTAAGTTGTCTAGCTTATTAGCATATAGCAGCTCATAGCATCCTCCCATTACCTCCTTTATTTCTGTGGGTTCAGTCATTGTGTCCTCTTCCCATAATGCATATTTTGAAGTAAGTAATATTAGTTCTATTATTCAGATAAGGACACTGAAACATCTGGAGTTTATAAAGTACCTCAAATTACTAAAAATCAGTCTTGGCCTTCTTTCAGTGGAATAAATTGGCATTTCTTAGTTCTAATTTTTGCTTCCAGGATTCAAAATTTAAGAACCCTGATTAAATGAAGGATTCTTGCACTTCAGAATGAAGTATATTGGAACCCAGTTTTTGGTTGCCACTTCAAAATGATGCCTAATGCTCAACACACTTCTGTCAAGCTCAACAGTATTAACATGCAGAAGAAGATAGTTGCTCATACCTCTAACAATATTTTATAAACAATGATACATACCTGGATACTCCCTGGAAATGTATGCAGGTTCCTCATGTGTAATGTGGTAAATTGCAAACTCAGTCCTCAAGTCATCTCTGGTCTTATCAACTTATGTTGCTTAAAAAAAATAATTTTGTTTAGGTCAAATACATCTCTCACTGTTTTGTTTTTAATAAGTCATTGTGCCAGTTTGAATGTATTGTGTCCCCCAAATGCCATTATCTTTGTAATCTTGTGGGGCAGACGTTTTGATGCTGGTTAGATTTGCTTGGAATGTGCCCAACCCAGCTGTGGGTGATGATTTTGATGAGATGTTCCCATGGAGGCATGACCCCGCCCATTCAGGGTGGGCCTTGATCAGTGGAGCCATATAAATGAGCTGACTCAGAGAGAGGGAACTCAGTGCAGCTGTGAGTGATGTTTTGAAGAGGAGCAAGCTTGCTAGAGAGGAACTTCCTGGGAGAAAGCCATTTTGAAGCCAGAGCTTTGGAGTGGATGCTGGCTGCCTTCCTAGTTAGCAGAGGTTTTCTGGACACCATTGACCATCCTCCGGTGAAGGTACCCGATTGCTGATGTGTTACCTTAGGTGCTTTGTGGCCTTAAGACTGTAACTGTGTAGCAAAATAAACCCCCATTTTATAAAAGCCTATCCATCTCTGGTGTTTTGCATTCTGCAGCATTAGCAAACTAGAACAGTCATGCTTTTATTATTATATTTAAGGACTTTTCTCCTTATCCAAGATCAGAAGCTTTTTTCTACCCCATCTTTTTCCAAACATTTTGAACTTTTATATTTTAAGTATAGGTCTAAATCCACTTTGGATTAATTTTGTACAATGAGTAAGATATAGACATTGATGTCCAATTGTTCCATCTCCATTAGTTGAAAAGAATATTCCTTTTCCACTGATTGCCAAATTAACTTTGTTGAGATTGATCTGAGAAGTATGTGCATGTCTATGACTTTATTTTCTAGTCTGTTCCATTGACAACTTGTCTTTATTTATGAAAACACCATACTGTTTTGATCGTCTTAGCTTTATAAAAAACCTTTATAACAGGTATTGTAATTTCTTCAAGGTTTCCTCTTTAAAGTCTGGGGGATAATTTAGATCTATTATATTTCTGTACAAATGTTAAAATAAGTTTGTTAATTTATGAAAATAATACCTGATTAGATATGTTTGCTTTGACCTAGAGATTAATAGGAGAAGATTTGAAATCTCAATAAAGTTGAGACATTCAATCCATCATATTTGTATTTCTAATTATTAAGTTCTTTCTATTCTCTCAGCATATTTTACAGTTTTCAATGTATGCTTTTCACCATGTTATCACATTTATCCTTAAGTATTTCATATTTTTGACCTATTATAACTGGTCATTGTGTGTTGAATAATGCCACCCAAAATGTAATTTCATATCCTAACACCTGATCTTGAGAATGTAATCTTATTTGGGAATAGTCTTTGAAGATGTAATTAATTAAGATGAGACTAAATTTGGTAGGTCGATAATATAATATGACTTCCTTAAAAGTAGAGAGAAATTCAAACACAGAGACAGAAAAAGGGAAGTCCATGTGAACATGGAGGCAGAGACCAGACTGATGCATATACAAACCAAGTGTTTCAGTTTGCTGAGGCTGTTGGAATAATAGAGTAGGGTTGGCTTTTAATAATGCGGATTTATTAAGTTACAATTTACCATTCTAAGGCATGAAAATGACCAAATTAAGGAATCAACAAGAGGATACCTTCTTGGAAGAAAGGTTGCTGTCATCTGGGTTACGTCTGACACATGGGAAAGTACATGAAAATATCTTTTTCTCCTTCTCTGCTGGGCTCTGGTTTCAAAATGGCTTTCTCCCTAGACATTTTCTTTCTTAGCTTCTCTGAGCTCTCTCCAAAATGTCTCTGCCTCTTATCCTTTCAGAGAGGACTTCAGCAAGGGATTAAAACCCACCTACAATGTATGGGGTCACATCTCAATTGAAACAACCTAATCAAAAGTTCCCACCAACTATCAGTCTGCCCCCACAAAATTGGATTAAAGAACGTAGGCTTTTCTGAGGTATATAATATATCATAACCAGCACACCATGAACACCAAGGATTTCCAGCACACATCAGAAGCTATGGGAGGCAAGGAAAGGTTATCCCCTACAGGTGGCCCTACTGACTAGTTGATTTTGGACTTCTACTTCCAAAAGCGTTAGGCAATAACTTTCTGTTGTTTGAAACAACCTAGTTGTGTTACTTTTCTATGGTAGTCCTAGGGATTTATGAGAGTGAATTTTTAAAAATTCAATTTCTGAGATTTTGTTTCTAATATGAAAGCTACAAATGATCTTTTTATGGTTATCTTATCATAAACCCTGCTAAACTTACTAATTAAAAAAAGACACCCAGACTGGATAGGAAGAAGTAAAACTGTATTTAGAGACAATATGTTCATCATTGTAGAAAATCTCACTATACCTTATAATTATCAGAGAAATACTGGTCTAATAGAAAGAGATTTGGAAGAGTTTACATATAATTGGTATTTTTTTCTTACTTAATAGTTGGGAGAATGAACTGGTGGAACTATCTTGACATGGGGAAGATTTCACATAACAAATTCACTCACTATAGAAGATACATCTTTAAAAGATTGATCATTATTTAAGGATATTTTTCATTCTGTATAAGTAGTTGAATTTATTTGCCTTAATAAGTTCATAGCTTCCCCTTAGTTATTTAAAACCTATAAATGTATAGTGATATTGCAATTATGATCCAGATACAAGGAAGTTTGGCAATTAATGATCTATGAGTCCTAGGTATCAATATCTAGGAAAATAAAAGCAAATTAAACCCAAACAAGACTGAGATAAGGGTATAAAAATAAAGAAATAAAAAAAATGACTTAAATTACAGTCCTAAAAAGTGAATATCCACAAGGCCAAAGTTAGTTCTTGAAAGGATTATCAAAATTTGGAAATATTTAGTGTGATCAATCAAGACAATTGAGCAAAAAACATGTTATCATTAGAAAGAATGGAAATCTGTTATATTGCTGGCTGTAGAAAAAAACTGCAAACAAACTTTGAAATACTGTGGGCCAATATCCACTAAAGGTACTGTACACTTTGACCCAACACTATTGCCCCTAGATATTGATATACAATACCATAATTTTGTTTAATCAGCACCAAAGCATCATCAATTATAGTGGTAGGAATGTAAGTATACCTGGTCTTATCAGGAATAATAAGGTACATGCATATGTGGCTCATATTTCTGGATACCTGATCTTGCTTATAATCAATTTCAAAGAACAGATGAGGAAATTAAGTTCAAAGAAGGACAATAAATTATCCTTGGGATTAAAGCAGGAATACATATCCATTTCAGACTCAGACACCCAAAACACTAAGGCCAGAGTGTTTTCCAATTAGATGAGGCACATGGGACAAGAACCTCACCAAACTGGACAGGTTAGGAATTCTGGAGAGTATAATATTTTAGAAATCTGTTTAAATGGGCCTAAAGATTCTTGGATATAAATCTCTCAAATTGGGACCAGGGATGAAGCCAATTATAGCTATAAATTTGAGTGAATGGCAGAAGAGCCTGAGAAAGCCATAACTGCATCAAGGAATAAGGAGGAGGTTTTAATAATGCTTATTCCAAGAAAAGAAGGAGCTGTCAAGAAAACCTTGACCTAGTAAAAAAGTTTCAGCATTGGAAGAAAGGAAATGGGCTTAAGTAAAATATAATTTGTCCTGTCCTTTTTGGATGTAATTATGATACTGTGAAATCATTTTACATGTGTCATCTCATAAATTTTTCATAAAATTTTCAATATTATGGAAGTGGAAGTAAATAAAAGTAAGGAAAGCAACACAATAGACTTAAAATATTTGGGGAATATAATGCTAAAAAAATTAGGGATCCAATTTTGAAGTAACAGATATCAGAAAGAATGGTACTCCTGACAGACTTTGAGATATTCAGAGACTGGATCCAGTCTACTGGGCCTTACAGGCTTCTTCTTTCTTTTTGAGAAAAAGGAAGTCAGAGCAGTTTTCATTCCTCAACCCCAGACCTATACCCCAAAATCACAGGAAGCAGCTACAGAGGTCATCATTCCGTATCCCTCAAGATTGAGGAATTTAACAATAGGAAGTGGGACTAAAACTTCCTAAATGCCCACTTGTCTTACCTCCCAGACTGCTCCCCTTAATTATCCCAGCCACACCTTTGTCAAAACAGTAACCCCAGACCTTAGTAATGTCCTATCCCACCTAGTTCCTGTTTCTTTACTTCTGCCTTATTAGCCAGTTCAAACTGGACAAAATTAAAAAATTCTGGCTACCTGTACCTGCACATGCACAAAACAACAAAGTTCTGAACTATACCTAATTATACTACTAAAATATTCACTCCTCATCATGTTAAGGCTGCCATTTTTGATCATGCAATATATGAGCAGCCATGATCTTCTGCTGTGCATGCTCCATTTAAGCCCTGCCTGCAGACCTAAGTCATCTTACCCCATCCTCCATCACCTAATTCTACCTCTCTAAACCAACCTCTTCCAAATCATATACAAATCTCATACCGTTTCAGCTCAGGGAAACAGAGTTGAGCCTTGCCTCTTTTCTACTTGCTGGTTTGCCTTGTAATAAACTCTTATCTCAAAATTCTGGTGTTATAGCATTAACTTCTACATGCATCGGGCAACCAGCCCACTTGTTCAGTATCAGAACCTCTAACAATATCATCAGAGCCAGTGGAGCCTTACAATTTGAAGTAAATAACCTAGCAGACTTAGTGTTCCAGAAATGACAGGCCCTAGATACAGATTTATAGATGACATTTACAGATACACTGGTGACAACTTTTGAAAGAATATAAGCTATTGGATGAATTGGGAACTCCCAGAGCTTGGGACTTGTTTAGTTGGGACCATGACTTCAAGGCATTCTGCAAACTATTTGCATTGTTCTCCTGGTAACTTTTACTTTGATCTCCCTGCTTCGTTGTGTCACCACAGAGGTCTTAAATGAAGTATCAGTATTGGAGTCCTTAACCCAGGAAATGTCTCTGCAGTTGAAATAACACAAGGAAGTGAAGCTGGAAATGGGAAGATTGATATGAGGGCTATGAGGACAACCTCCCTTATTACTGATCTCTACAAAGAATCTAAAGATTGAAGATTCAGTGGTGACCAAGATTGGCTAATAGTTGGTCAAGCTATCTAGAGTACAATCAAAATGTGCAAATTGATAAATATAGCAAACAGAGCCTAACAAATTCTTTGAAGAATAAATCATATGCAGGAAAGCCCTATGTCCACTAGATGTCATACCTAACCCTAAAATTACCAATTTCTAAAAGTAAAGGGGGAGAAAAGGAATTTATAATAACCAATCAAATATTTTATTCCCTCAATTGTCCTTGTTCAATAATCAAATATCTTTACTTTACATTTTTACATTCACCTAATATAAACTTGCTCTCTTCTTTGTCTTGGGGGAGCTCCCTGCCATGTGGTTTGAAAGCTACACCAATTCATGAATCATTAGGTGCTCAAATATACTCACCAAAATAATTTATTGTCTAATATTTTGTTTTAGCACAAATAAAAAGGAAATTTTCTCTCAACCCAGAAAATGTTTCCACAAAGGAAAAAGAGAAAGAAAATAATTCTATTGTAGATTAAGCCTAAACCAGAATGTGATGTATTATGGGTTATCCCCTAAATATTGCAGAGACAGAAAGATCCCTTTCCATTTTTATATGGTTAAGGGGATACAACCCATTACATACACATTCCCAAGATATTTCGGAGGTAGATTTACACTTTGGGATCAGAACACCTCCCCTGCTCCAAGAAGTTATGCTAATCTTTTCCAAGAAACTGGAAGATAGGGGAAATAGCTCCTTGATTACTACAAAGAAATAGAGACCCTTTTATATGGTAAACTTTGCAAGAGGCTCATTTATGTACATTTTAAAAAGACAAAGAAAAACAACTTACAAGTTTTCTAAAGTAAATGAAAAGAGAGAGGATGGCAGAGAAAGTGTCATTCCTTATATTCATCAAGGAGAATTAAACCAGTCATTATTATTTTGAATTTTTATGTTTTCTTCCTCAGGAACACATATACATTCAAGTCAAATGAAATAAATCAAGAACATCACAATATAGATTTAAAAGGGTGATCATATAAATTTTAATTTACACAATGCATTAGCGAAAAAAAGTTATTCTGATGGTAGATTGACTTTCCTAAGGCAAGACTTAACAATAATCACTACCTGACTTTTTTTTCTTGGACCATAAACATATAGGAAAACAATTACTTTGTTTCTTTGGTAGATTGAATAAATATTCTGCACACCTTTTTATGTGTTCTTTAGCATAATATGAATACATGCTGTTATGGTTGAAGTACAATTGTTACAATACATTCAAATTTTCTCCCAGGGTATCAAATGTACCATGTTATAAATTTACCTTAGATGACAAAGATTGTTTATTTTAAATTTTAAGATGGCAGATTATTTGAAAAGTAGAAAAATCTTCTTTATTGTTGATATGCAAATATAAATGGGGGTACTTAATAGGTATATGGAGGAAGTCACAGAAACGCCAGAATGGGACTCAATGAAATTCATTGCCAACAATGAAAACTTCATTAACTTTAACTCTACTCTTTCCACTCAGATTTTGCCTTGAAATAACACACATTTAAATCTAAGGAATGTAAAGCATTTTTAGAGTAATCAAATTATATTATGCTGCAAGAGAAACTACAGTCTTATGAATGAAATTAGATGGTTAAACATGTAAATAGCATATAACCATCCAAAAACATGCTTAATGGAATCCTCTCCAAACCATAGTGGAATTGGGAATTCACTGACCATCAAGACTGTGTTGTCTGCAGGTCAGATTTAGGCTGTATCAGGAAGAATTCCCCCTGAGAGACTCATTCTGCTAATTCTTCTCCACTATCTAAATCTGAAGCAAATGCAGAGAAATACAAACCAGTGATTTAAACACAGCTGGACTAATTCCAAAAAATGTTTTGGAAATCTCAAAATGCCTTAGAACCTTTTACAGGTTTGCAAGGGAAGTGGATTTTAAATATCCACTAAGCCAATCAGGGATGCAAGAAGTAGATATTTACTCCATAGATATCACCTAGGACTTTTGGGTGCAGATTTAATATATTCACACCAGTCAAGACTAGAAATAATCAAAATGGACTTTCTCACAAAATCTAGCACAAGTAGTTAAATCCTAGCAGACATGTTTTATGCCTATGTTTAAAGGAAAATAGGTCTGGAAGAAGAGACAATTAATTTATGTGATGATGCAAAAATTAATATGTCTTTGAAAGCCCTTAGAAATTATTTTTCCTGAGTCATATCTAAATTGACCCTCACCAAAGGATACTAAGCCACTAAACATGGTATTATCCCCCATGCCTTTGGGCATTTACTTTCAGCCTTTGCATTAGGCTGGCTTAGGCAGTGTTTCTCTGGATGCCCCAAAATGCTGTAGTTGGATCCTGAGCAGTTCAGGAAACAGTCAGCACTGTGCTCATCTAGCTACCCGAAAGAAAGGAAAAAAAGATAACATAGCCTGGAATGGTATTAGGCTAGCTGCTAAGAAAATCTGAGATAAGGATGAAAAGAGGAAAAAAAAAAAAGAATTTACTGTCCAATAAGGATTTGTCAAAAGACAAGTTGGAATCAAGTTTGTAGATTACAGCATTTTATTCAGGACACCAAAGTTTGGCTGCAGCAAGAAAGGCAGATCATTTGCAACTTTGAACCTCTAGGGATAGAAAATGATTTTTATAGACATATAGACATAGGCAGTTAGCTTAACTCCTTTTGAATGGACAAAGGGGTTGTCGATTTTAAAGGATGGTTTAGGGCAGGTTGGCTTTATTTTGTATTGGGGTCAAAGGTAAAGAATTAGGGCCTTGATTGGCTATTTGGGTTAGCCACCTTGGGTGATTTCAATTTCAGAAGATATGAAGAAGAAACTCAACAAAGAGTTCAAAGAAGAAGTAGGGCATAGATTTTTTCACTTGGAGGGTTCCCTGAGGTTTTCTCTATATAATTTTGTCAAGCCTCTCATTCACCACTAAAAGTCTATCATTTTCATTGCTGATTTCACAGATTACCTTAAGTTTGAGATTTTTGCCATCCCAGTTGTGCTGGTTTTGTATTCTAAATTATATAATTTGTTAAATGTTAGTAACTGCATAGTAGCATTTAAGAGTCAAGAGATCAGACAATGAATGAGGGATATTAGCAATATTGTGATTAAGAGGATAAAAAGGGCCCCTATTATGGCATCTCTGAGCCAAGATCCTCATGACACTAAAAGCTACCCAAAAAGAGAATCAGACCAATCAGATTCTGGAGGTGTGTAATCCAATTTGGCTCCTTCTCTAGTATTGGCTTCTGCTGCCACTATCTCTTGGTAAACTTCCTTTTGACTGTCATTCACAAATTCACAGTTCTGAGTGCCAGTTAGTGCACACTAGTGACTATATTCTGGAAAGTCAGAATATAGTCTCATGCCAGTCCATTTTGTAGTAATTTTACAAATTACTGGTATTTTGTCAGCTAGTGACCTGATAGCCAGCCCTAGAAGAATGACTGTGCTGACTAATTGATTTTGCGCTTCTACCTCCAAAAGTGTCAGGTAACAAATTTCTGTTGTTTAAAGCCACCTAGTTTGTGGTACTTTGAGCTGCTACATATATAGATATGTTTACTCTCTCCCCAAATTATTTTGGGATGTGTCACTATTTCACACTAACCTATACAAACCTACAAGGTCTCACATCCTATTCAAAGTACCATGTAATTATGGTATTTGAGCACACTGTATGAGTTATATTGTTTAGGAAATATAGATCCTGCACCAAATAAACATCTCTTCCCTTGGTCTCACATGGAAGTGGAAGTTTTAAAACACAGTCAGTATCATCCTTTACCCTTTGGCCTGATTCACCCTAGTCCTACCCAGATCTGCTTCATTTATATCTCTAATTGAAGTCTGGACTCTTTTTCAACTTTTTAAACAATTGCTGTATGCGCTAATACTGACATTCATATCTGCTGAGCTCTAGCTCTGAGTTACAGTTGTCACACTACATGTCTTTTTATGGACATGTATTTTCATTTCTCTGGGTATTTACTTAGGACTGGAATTGCTGAGACAGTGTTATAAGAAACTGCCAGATCTTTTTTGCAATAGTTAAAACATTTTAAATCCCCACCAACCATGTATGAGAGTTCCAGTTGCTTGATATTCTTGTCAACATTTGGTATTGTTAGTCTTTTTATTTTAGCTATTCTGGTAAGTACATAGTGTTTTTTTTTTTGTTTGCTTTGTTTTGTGAATATGTAAACATTATAACATTTCCCTGATTAAAAATTGAAACTGTTTACCTTCTTATTACTTCTGGGGTCTTAATTTCAATGAATTACAGAAATTAAAGTCTGTATGCAATTTTAGATAGTATCTAATTTTACTCACTTTACAGGCAAAAAAAATGAGGCTCATGTAGCTTAAGTGACTTACACAAGTATATACCAAGCAGGTGCTAGAATTCATACCTTCAGTGTCCCAGTTAGAGCTCTTTCTACTCTACAAAGCCCCTGCCATTTGATTATGTGTTGTTTTCCCCTGAAACATGACATTTTATTCTTGAGAAAGGTCCCTTATTCCTAGCTTTTAAAAATTCATGTGACTAACCAAGGGAGAAAATTGATTATTCTGAATAAAATTGTAACCTTTTTTTTGTTCCACTTACTCATAATTATAATTCACTAAGTAGGATTCATTCATCATTTAGGAAAGAGTTTGATGAAGTTTGTAGTTGCCAATTACTGGATAGCATAAAGCCTGGGGTTTCTTTCTTTTTACATATCTGAAACATCACATTTTGAGAGTGTTAGAACAACTTAAGGAAATTTTCTAATGACAGATAATCTCTTTTCCTACCAACTTTTTTTATTGAGGTTGTTCACTTACCATACAATCATCCAAAGATCCAAAGTGCACAGTCAATTGCCCATGGTACCATTTTACAGATGTGCATCCATCACCACAGTTAATTTTTTTTCAGTTTTTAGAACATTTTCATTGCTCCAGAAGAGAAATAAAGATGAAAAAGGAAACTTAAATACTCCCATACCCCTAACCACCCACCCCCTCCATTATTGACTGATAGTATTGCTATGGTACATTTGTTACTGTTGGTGAAAGAATGTTAAAATACTACTAACAGTAGTACATAGTTTGCAGTAGGTATATTTTTCCCTATATGCCCCTCTATTATTAACTTCTAGTTAGATGTCACACATTTGTTCTAGTTCATGAAAGAGATTTCTAATATTTGTACAGTTAATCATGGACATTGCACACCACAGGATTCGCTGTTTTATACATTCCCATCTTTTACCCTCCAACTTTCCTTCTGGTGACATTCATGACTCTAAGATTCCCCTTTCCACCACATTCATACACCATTCACCACTGTTAGTTATTCTAACAACATACTATCATCACCTGTGTCCATTTCCAAACATTTAGGTTCAACCTAGTTGAACATTCTGCTCATGATAAGCAACTGCTCCCCATTTTTTAGCCTCATTCTATATCCTGGTAGCTTATATTTCATGTCTATGACTTTACATATTATAATTAGTTCATACTAGTGAGACCATGAAATATCTGTCCTTATGTGTCTGACTTATTTCACTCAATATAGTGCCCTCAAGGTTTCTTCATCAACCCATTTCTTTAAGATGGTTTTGTTCACACGCCATACATTCCATCCTAAGTAAACAATTGATGGTTCCCTGTATAGTCATGTATTTATGTATTCACCACCATCACCCTATCTATACAAGGACCTCTTGACATTTCTTCCATGAAGTAAGAGGAAGAGTCAAGGAAGGTAGAGAGACAAAAGAAAAAGAAAAAAGAAAGAGAAAAAAATGGCAGCTAGGAAGCAACCAAAGGAAAGATAGCATTAAACTAAAGTAGAATGAAGAGTCAGACAACATCACCAGTGCCAAGAGTCCCATACACCTCCCTTATGTCCCCATGTTATATCTATATAGCTTTGGTATATTGCCTTTATTATATTAAAGGAAGCCTAATGCAATGTTTCTGTTAATGATAGTCTCTAGTTTGCATTGATTTTATTTTCCCCCAATCCCACTCTATTTTTAATGCCTTGCAAGGTTGGCATTCATTTGTTCTCCCTCACATAAAAACATATTTGTACACTTCATCACAATTGTTGAGCACTCTATGTCCATCACCTCAATTAATATTTTTTGAATTTTGAGAACATTTTCATTATGCCTGAAAAGAAAAAAAGATAAAAAGGGAAACTCAAATCCTCCATACACCTAACTACCCCCCCATGTTATTGACTCATAGTATTGGTATAGTACTGTTGTTACTGTTGATGAAAGAATGTTAAAATACTAACTGTAGTATATAGTTTGCAATAGGTTTTCCTGAGTTATGCAGTCCCAGTATTAATATTTCCTCTTTCCTTCTGGTGTCCCACATGCCTTCCTCTTTCAACCATACTCACAGTCATCTTTGTTCAGTGTACTTACATTGCCATGCTACCATCACCCAAAATTGTGTTCAAAACTCTCACTCCTGTCTTTTCCTATCTGTCTGTAGTTCTCCCTTTAGTATTTCCTGTAGAGCAGGTATCTTCTTCACAAACTCTCTCATTGTCTGTTTGTCAGAGAATATTTTAAACTCACCCCCATATTTGAAGGACAGTTTTGCTGGATATAGGATTCTTGGTTGGTGGTTTTTCTCTTTCAGTGTCTTAAAAATATCACACCACTTCCTTCTTGCCTCCATGGTTTCTACTGAGAAATCCACACATAGTCTTATCACACTTCCTTTGTATGTGATGGATCAGTTTTCTCTTCTGCTTTCAGGATTCTCTCTTTGTCTTTGATATTTGATAATCTGATTATCAAGTCTCTTGGCATAGGTCTATTCAGATCTAGTCTGTTTGGGGTATGCTGTGTTTCTTGGATCTGTATTTTTATGTCTTTCATAAGAGATGGGAAATTTTCATTGATTATTTCTTTTATTATTGCTTCAGCCTCTTTTCCCTTCTCTTCTCCTTCTGGGACACCCAGAACATGTGCATTCATACATTTCATGTGTCATTAATATCCCTGTGATGTTGCTCATATTTTTTCATTCTTTTCCCCTGACTGTTCTTTCGTGTGTAGGATTTCAGGTGTGTTGTTCTCCAATTCCTGAGTGTTTTCTTCTGCCTCTTGAGAGCTGTTGTTGTGTGTCTCCATTGTGTTTTTTATCTCTTGTGTTGTGCCTTTCATTTCCATAGATTCTGTCAGTTGTTTTTCTAACTTTTGATTTCTACTTTATGTATGCCCAGTGTTTTCATTATGTGCTATATCTCTTTTACCATATCTTCCCTAAACTTTTTGAATTGATTTTAGCATTAGTTGTTTCAATTCCAGTATTTCAGTTGAAGTGTAAGTTTGTTCCTTTGACTTGGCCATAACTTCATTTCTCTTAATGTAGGTTGTAGTTTTCTTTTGTCTAGCATCTGGTTTCCTGTGGAAAGCCGCCTCCCGAATCGGGCCTAGCGTATGCGCTGCAGCCTGCTCTAGAGTTACCCCCGCCCATCGAGTGAGCCAAGATGGCGCCTGCATCCTGTTTCCGCATAGTGACGCATGTATCCGCCACCCGCTCCTACCAATCGAAATCCTGTATACGCGATACTAGCCTAGAAGCTTATTGGTTGTTAATTGTGTATAAAAGGTCTTACCCGGACGGGGTAGGGTGAGACAGCCCACAAGGAGCCGTGCCTGACGGCCACATCGAGGCTGCTCTCCCACGAGGCGCCGTGCCCCGTGTGGGAACCAGTAACACAGAGTGTTCATCTAGCTGTAGTAAAGGGCTTGCTTTCACAACTGCCGTGTGGTTCGAGTCGTGATTCATGACCAGGTTAGTTCGCGCAGTCTGCATCTCTCTCTCTCCTTCCCTGTTTCCCCTCGCCGGCCGGGAACCGGGGACCGAGCGGGGCAGCGCCGGACAAGTGGTGGCCCGTACGGGGAAGCTCCTCCTCCTGCCTCGCTCTCGATGGTCCCTCTGTGAGGAGAGCAGCGCTGCGCGTCGAGCTTACGGCGGACTTCCCGCGCCTGATCAACGCGAGAAGGTGAGTGCGTCTTATTACATGATAGTTAGGGCCCGTGGGTTTTCAGGTGACCCCGGGGGACTCGGAAGAGCTCTCCGAGTGACTGAAGTATAGTGCCGACTGCAATCATGGGGCAGTCCGGAAGTTCACCTCTCTTAGCTCCCTTAAAGAACCTTTTGAAACAACGGGGTATCTCGGTCAGGAAAAGCTCCCTTCAGCGTTTTCTTGATGATGTTGATACTTTTGCCCCTTGGTTTGCCTGCACCGGCAGCCTTAGCCTACCCTCTTGGATGAAGCTCGGTCGCGACATAGACCGAGCGCGCCAGACGGGCGTGTGTATGGACCCGATTCTAGTACCCGTATGGGAGACCGTCCGTGCGGTCCTTGAACTAGAATCGGCTACCGGCCTAAGCCCGTCCTCTGTCTTGCAAGAAGCACGGTGCGCGCTCCAAGAAACCCAGTCAGTTTCGTCAGCGGACGGCTCCTGTAAGGGCAAACCGCCGGAGTCCAGTGACTCTGACTCAGAGTCAGATAGCGATACTGATGAGAAGGCGGAAGCATCCCCGCTAATTGAGTGGGAGGAGCCTCCCGCCACACCCGTGCGGCCTTCCGCCCCGCCAATGTCTACCGCTGCACCCCCAGGGACACCCCAGCTCCCAACTGACGCCTTGGGCGGTCCCACCAAAGGACCTTGCCGAGAGCTCCCTCTAGTGGCCATGCCCAGTAAATGTAATTATCCTTTGCTGCCAGACCCGGAAACCCCGATGGGTCGGTCAGGGGAGGGGCAACCTTTGCCGTACCCCCCGCCCGAGTATACAGGCCCTCAGGACCCTTTGCCATTAGGTAGTGGTGGGAGACATTTCTGGAGATGGAACCCTTTCACAACATTTAGACCTTTTGGCATGCTGGGTGGCTACCAGCCACTTGAGCCGCAGCCAGTCTCAGAAATGTACCCGGTTATTATCAATCCCCAAGGTGGCAATCGGCACGAATCATATGATTACAAACTATTGAGGGAATTGAGGCAGGCCGTCCATCAGTATGGCCCCAATGCCCCTTATACCTTGAACATGATCGAGAACCTCTCTGCTCTAAATCATACACCCGCAGATATTTTTCAGCTAGCCCGTGCTTGCTTGCCGTCAGGCCGATTCATAGATTGGAAAGCATGGTTTGAGGAGTTAGCTGAAGAGCAGGCCGCAAGGAATGCGGCGGGGAGACGTGGCGGGTGGAATGCTGACATGCTGTTGGGGAGAGGCGCCCATGCCCAGAACCAAACGGGTTTCCCACAAGAGGTCTATGCCCAGATCTTCCGCTGTTTTGTGGGTGCCTGGAAAAAGCTAACAGGTGAGGGAGAGGCTCAGGCCTCACTCAGCAATATACACCAAGGCCCCACAGAACCATTTGCAGATTTTGTAGCCAGGATGCAAACCGCAGCTGAGAGAATCTTCTCAGATCCAGGAGTAGCAGAGACTGTGGTTAAGCAAATGATTTTTGAGCAGTGCAACAAGGAGTGCAAAGTTATCCTGGCACAAAACAGAGCAAAAAATTTGACAGAGTGGGTCAGGCTCTGTAGAGATGCTGGCAGCCCTTTAACTAATGCAGGTCTAGCTGCCATGCTAGCCAGCTCCCTACAGGTGGCTACAAAAAGCCCGAGAACCTTAGGGGCAAAGTCTAACGGGTGCTATGGCTGTGGCCAATCAGGGCACTTTAAGAGAGATTGTCCCAATAGACGTCAACCCCCTGCCACTCAACGGTTTGGCGAACCAGGTGCAGCAACCAGGCCGTGTGGCCGTTGCCACAAAGGCCCCCACCGCGCAGAAGACTGTAAATCGGTTTTCGATGCGCAGGGTAGACGCCTCTCTGGCCGCCCCGAGCAGATTCCAAAAAACGGGAAGAGGGGGTCCGCCCTTTCGACGGACCCCCTTGCATGCCATTCGACAACACAGGATCCGATCAAATTCGTGCGTCCCCCGGCTCAGCAGGACTGGACCTCTGTGCCACCTCCAGACTCGTACTAACCCCCTCCATGGGTGTCCAGTTAGTAGGGACCTCCTTCAAGGGGCCCTTACCGGCTGGTACTGTAGGGCTCATATTGGGAAGAGCATCCACGGCCCTGAAAGGATTAACAGTTATACCAGGACTTGTAGATTCAGATTTCACAGGCCGTGCCCAAGTTATGGTTCAATCTCAGCGGGGCACCTTAGTCATTGCAGAAGGTGATAAGCTGGCGCAGCTCCTGCTCTTACCCAGCTTACATGCAGTCTTTCCAAGCAGAATCAGACAGAGAGGGGAAAAAGGGTTCGGATCCAGTGGAGCGATTTTTGAGGGACTCCATATGTCCCTGGAGTCTCGACCTATGCTAACCATTAAGGTGCAAGGCAGATCTTTCTTGGGCCTGCTCGATACAGGGGCCGATCGGTCTATCATAAGACAACAAGAATGGCCCCCCACCTGGCCAACGAGCAGGGCGGAAGAGCCCATTAGAGGAATAGGCCAAATTTCAGCGCCCATGCTCAGTGCAGCTGCCCTTCATTGGGCCGATGAAGAAGGACACCAAGGCAGTTTCCAGCCTTATGTATTAGCCCTGCCTGTGTCTTTGTGGGGAAGAGACATTCTGACCCAAATGGACGTTACTTTAATTAGCGGCTACTCCCCAACCTCTAAGCGACTGCTAAAAGAAATGGGGTATACCCCCGGCAAGGGTTTAGGAGCTTCACTGCACGGACGTGCGGAGCCTATACAAGCTGCCCCCAAGTCTGACAGACGAGGCTTGGGTTTTTCATAGGGGCCACTGAGGAGAGATTCCCACCCACACCTATAAAACTAAAATGGAAAACCGAGGCTCCGGTGTGGGTGCCTCAGTGGCCCTTGCCACAGGAAAAACTTGCAGCGTTGCACGCCCTAGTATCAGAACAACTAGAAAAGGGCCATATCGCCCCTTCCACGTCACCGTGGAACACCCCTATATTCGTAATAAAAAAGAAATCTGGTAAATGGAGACTGCTACATGATCTAAGAGCTATTAACGATTGCATGGAGCCTTTAGGGCCCGTTCAGATGGGACTGCCCCTCCTCTCGGCATTACCGGAGCACTGGTCGATTTTCATCATAGATCTGAAAGATTGCTTCTTTTCTATTCCGCTCCACCCTGAAGACACCCCTAAGTTTGCCTTTACTGTGCCCTCTAGTAATCAAGAGGAGCCCTGTCAACGCTTTGAATGGACAGTCCTGCCCCAAGGCATGGCTAATAGTCCTACCATGTGCCAGCTGTATGTCGCTGCGAAGCTAGCTAGCACTCGGCAGCAGTTCCCTCAAGTGAAAATCATCCATTATATGGATGACATTCTCTTAGCCCATAGAGACACAGATCTTCTTAAAACAGTTTTGTCACATTTAGTCCTTAGTCTTAGAGAAGCTAACCTAGAGATTGCCCCTGAAAAAATCCAAATGACTGACATTACCACTTTCCTGGGGGCGAAAGTCGCACCCACTCATGTTTCCCCCCCAAAAGGTGTCTCTCAGGCTAGACAATATACACACTCTCAATGATCTACAAAAACTCATGGGGGATATCAATTGGATCCGTCCATACCTAAAAATACCCAATGTCAAACTAACACCTTTGTTCGACCTGTTGAAGGGGGATTCTAATATAAACTCACCTCGAAGCTTCACTCCAGAGGCAAGGCGAGCACTATGCCAGGTGGAACAGGCGCTCAGTGGCGCTGCATTGAAGAGAATAGACCCTGATGAGCCTTTTGAAGCCTGCGTGCTGCCGACAGAATTACAGCCCACTGCGGTACTGTGGCAGCGGGGGCCGCTGCTCTGGGTCCACCCTGGAGTTTCCCCCAAAAAAGTCCTAGAGCACTATCCTACAGCGGTTGCAGACTTGGCCCTAGAATGCATTAAAAGGGCTGTGCAGCATTTCGGTCAGCAGCCCAAAAATCTCAGGGTGCCTTATTCTTCCCAGCAGCTTGAGATACTCACCGGATGCATAGATCAATGGGCTATTCTCCGGTGTACATTTCTTGGTCCCATTAACAATCAGTTCCCTAAGGCTCCTCTCTTGCAGTTTGTCACCCGGCACCCAGTGATTTTTCCCAAAGTAACCTCTCCTAGGCCACTAGCAGGCGCCCCCACCGTATACACGGACGGCTCCAGCTCTGGAACAGGGGCGTATTGTGTGGAGGGGGACACTCCTAAAACAGTGCTCTTCCAACCACAAAAGCCTCAATGGGTAGAACTGCAGGTTATCATTGCAGTCCTGGAAAGCCTTTCCGAGCCCTTAAATGTCATCTCGGATTCTGCTTATGTTGTGAACTCTGTACAAATTTTAGAAACGGTGGGCATTGTTAAACATTCCTCTACAGTAAGGACGTTCTTTGCCAAACTACAGGAGGTTATATGGACCAGGCAACACCCTTTTTACATAACCCATATTAGAGCCCACACAGGTTTGCCTGGCCCTATGGCCCAGGGGAACCATAGCGCAGATGTAGCCACTCGACAGCTGCACATCTTTCCGATGCTGGTACCGTATCAACAAGCCCGAGAATTCCATGCCAAGTTTCACATCAATGCAGGTACCCTAGCTAAGCGGTTCAGCATACCACGTGCAGCTGCTCGAGATATTGTCCGAGCCTGCAACAATTGTGCAGAGCAGAGAGCAGTCCCCTCGGTTGGGGTCAACCCTAGGGGTCTCACCCCAGGGGATACTTGGCAGATGGATGTCACTCATCATTCAGAGTATGGTAAGATCAAGTACTTACATGTGTCGGTGGACACATGCTCCCAAGTTTTATTTGCCTCTGCTGAACCAGGAGAAAGAGTCTCCCACGTCATTGCACACTGCCTTGCTGCATGGGCAGCTTGGGGTAAGCCAAAGACGTTAAAGACGGATAACGGGCCTGCCTACACTAGTAAATCCTTCCAAAAATTTTGTGACAACATGGATGTCCAATTAAAACATGGCATCCCCTATAACCCTCAGGGGCAAGGAATCATTGAAAGAGCGCACAGATCTCTCAAAGACTTGCTTAAAAAACAGAAAGAGGGTATAGGCCACGGCCTGTCCCCAAAAGCTCGACTGTCTGTAGCCTTGCTCACATATAATTTTTTAAACGAAAATTCACAAGGAATGACACCTGCCCTGCAACACACCACCCCGAGTCCTCCGCATAGAGGTCTAGTCCGTTGGAAGGATGTCCTGTCGGGGCAGTGGAAAGGCCCTGACCCGGTGCTCAGCTGGGCCAGAGGCTCTGTTTGTGTTTTTCCCCAGGAACCAGGACGTCAACCAGTGTGGGTTCCGGAAAGACTGGTGAGAACCGTGACATCACCTGAAGAAGCCAAGGAACAGCTGTCAGAAACGCCAACGAATATACAACCTGAACCATTAGACCAAGCCTCCGACCCTGCTGATGATGGCGACGACCGACAAGACGATAATAGTAGGACTGACCACCCCGCGGTTGCCCAAAAAGAGGATCGGTAACTCTGTTCTTTGCTCTCCTATAGCAATCCTTCTAATCTGCCTTTTTTTAGTGGAACTATATTTCCTCCACAAGCTTCAACGAGTCCTTCCCCCTCACCAATGACACACTGATCCTCTCTTTTGCTAACCTCTCTGTCAAGGTTGTCAACACCACAGTTGCGGCGAATGCTACTTGTGAAACTGGTAATGGCGAGTTAAGTAAGGGAGTCTTGCTTGAATTTCTTAACGTTACAGGGAAGAGCCGCCAGTCTTGTGAAGGGATCTTGAGTAAAAAGGAGACTCAAAGGTGCCTTTTCCTTCCAGGGCTTGCTCCTACAGTCTGCAACCGTTCCAAAGACCCGGATGCCTCGCCGCCCCGCTATCCTAGTGTATCGCCCAAGTTATGTCTGGCTCCCCGTCAAGGCAACCGACTGTGTTGGCCCTGTTTCTCAAGTTGTTTCACTTAACAATATCCCCTTCTCTAAGTCTAGGCGTCCAAGAGGCATAAAAGAATGGCTATCGAATGCTGCCAGTGTAGCTTCCTCTTTGTTTGTCCCAACGATCGGGCAGGCTGTGCTACAAGCATGGACAGATCGGCAGCTCGCCATAACGATGGAAACGGTAAATGGCTTGGTCAACCTTACCCGAGACGTGCTACGCCGCCACAATCAGATGCTGAACTTAAATTTCCAGGCCATTCAGAAACTCCAAGCGGAGATAGATGAACTTGGACTGGAAATAGATGGACTCTGGAGAGTGCTTCAGCAAACATGTGACACCCGGTGGCTTACGGTTAAACTCTGTGTCACTCCTGTCAGGGCCAACGTGACCGGAAGCATTTCCAGAGTCTCTGATTGGCTGAAAAGGTCATATTTTCCTGAATTTGTTAATCTCTCCCAACAGGTGGAATCTAGTTTAGACACAATTGGGGGGATCAAGTTAAAACCCGTTAAAGTCGATCTCTCCGGGTTAGGCGAGGTTCTACAGAAACTATTGCACAGTGTTTCTTCCTGGTTCTCTTGGCCCAATTTAACTAATTGGATCCTCATTGCAGTGGGATTATTGGTGGGATTAGTCGTTGTTAAATGTTTGCTAGAACGCCTGTTTCAAGCGCAGCAGCAATTGCGTGTTACCACTATGATGGCTATGACTCCCACCTCTGTTACCCCCGATAGTGACCGATTTATTAACCATACCCCTTCCTGGTCGCCTCAGGTGGGGCGCTTTGGAGCAAAATTTGTAGCGAATCGCATGGCTGTTTCTCGGGTGTAAAAGGCGACACCAGTAGTCATAATTTTGTCTCAGGTGGGTCTCTAGGGCAGAGTCCTAGTTGTGGCCAGACTGGACCCTAGCCATTGCACAGAGACACCTAGTGACACCCCCGACTCTGGTTACTGCTGTTCCTGCCCCCGTCGTTGTTCCCCAGTTGCCAGGCAAAGCACTGCAGGGAGAGTCACGTTGCTTTCCAGCTTACGGACTCTCCGGTCTCCATATGACGTGAGCATTCTGGTTGGTGCTAGAGGCTCCGCCGCTGGATGGCTGAGGCCTAGTCCAGACTCCCCAAAGCACCAAAGAGGTTGTGAACCATTTGGGTTCACGGGAGCACGCTCATCACTGGAGACACTGGGTCAAAAATAAATAAGAAAGGGGGAGATGTGGAAAGCCGCCTCCCGAATCGGGCCTAGCGTATGCGCTGCAGCCTGCTCTAGAGTTACCCCCCGCCCATCGAGTGAGCCAAGATGGCGCCTGCATCCTGTTTCCGCATAGTGACGCATGTATCCGCCACCCGCTCCTACCAATCGAAATCCTGTATACGCGATACTAGCCTAGAAGCTTATTGGTTGTTAATTGTGTATAAAAGGTCTTACCCGGACGGGGTAGGGTGAGACAGCCCACAAGGAGCCGTGCCTGACGGCCACATCGAGGCTGCTCTCCCACGAGGCGCCGTGCCCCGTGTGGGAACCAGTAACACAGAGTGTTCATCTAGCTGTAGTAAAGGGCTTGCTTTCACAACTGCCGTGTGGTTCGAGTCGTGATTCATGACCAGGTTAGTTCGCGCAGTCTGCATCTCTCTCTCTCCTTCCCTGTTTCCCCTCGCCGGCCGGGAACCGGGGACCGAGCGGGGCAGCGCCGGACAGTTTCCTTTGTTACCCAAATCAGCAGAACAAGCTCAGGTCTCAGAAGGGGACAATATTTAGTATCAGGTTTCCCTGAGGGTGTGTGTCTTAGAATATTGACATACCCTGTGAGGCCTCCAGCCACTGTGCTTTTCCTTACCTGCCCAGCAGGTGGTGCCTGTGAGCCTGTCACTCCTGACTGGTGTAAGGAGGTATGGCCTGCTTAGTTTCTGTTTTGGCGGTTTTCCCCAAGACTCTGGGGTCTGGTTCTGAATGGGAGGCCAGTAGTAGGGCTGGGCACCACTTCCTTCCTCTTAGGGAAGACACATCCCCTAGGGAGTGATCATCAGCAGTTAAATAGGCTATTTGGCTCTCTGACTCTGCTATCTCCACCCTTGTCTGGGTCAGAGAGCTTTGAATTGAAAATGGCTGAGGCTTTTTCCAATGAGACTCCCAGGTTAAGAGAGAATAAAAGGGGAAGAAAGCCCCCTTTCAGGGCCAATCCTCAGCCCTCCCAGCTTCACCCACCAGCCAGACATAGCACCTGATCCTCTCAGTTCCCCCTCCTGGTATAGAGAAGTCCTCCAGCTCTTTAACATCAGTCATCACTAAAAGTCTCTTCTGTTTGTTGGAAATTTGTACCTTGTATTGAGCAGTCCATGTTTGTTAATTAAAACCCCAGTTGGTTTTAATTAAAAGAGGCAGAAGAGAAATGATAACTAATTGCAATATGTAATCTTAGGTTAAAGCCTGAAATCATTAAAATAAATTAGCTAAAAAGAACATCATTTTGACTGCCCTTGAAATTTGAATTTTTACTGGGTTAGATAATATTTTATCAATGTAACATTCCATTGGATTTTTAAATTGTAATTTTACAAGTGGCCATACAAGAGAATATTTTATTCTTAAAAATTACATATGGGAAAATTCAGAGGTATGAAGGGTGATGTCCAAATTTATCTTCAAATCATTCAGAAAAAAATGTACATCTATATTTCTGAATGGAAAGAAAGCAAGTAAAGAAGGAAAGAAAGAGAGAAAGGAAAAGAAAAAAAAAGAAAGAAAAGAAAGAGAGAGAAAGAAAGAGAGAAAGAAAAAGAAAGAAGGAAAGGAAGGAAGGCAGGAAGGCAGGAAGGCAGAAAGGAAGGAAGGAAGGAAAGAAAGAAAAGTTGGAGGAAGGAAGAGAAAGACTAAAGTGGAACAAAGTATAGACAGTTGGTGAATCTGAATGAAACATGGTATGGGAGTTTCTTGGACTATCCTTGCAATATTTATGTAAGGTTGAAATCATGTCAACATAGAGAGATGAAAAATGAGGGTAATCGTTTTAGTTTCCTGGTTGTTAAGTCAAATACCATGCAATGGGTTGGCTTAAATAACAGGAATTTATTGGTTCACACTTTTGAAGCTAGGAGAAGTCCACAATCAAGGCATCATCAAGGTGATACTTTTTCCCTGAAGACTCTGGCATTCTAGGCCTGGCTGCTGGGATCCTTGGTCCTTTGCTTTTCTGTCACATGGCAATGCACATGGCAGCCTGTCCTGGCTTCATTCACTTCCTGTTTCCTTTGACTTCCAACTTCTTACTGTTCCCTTTCACTTTCTGTCTTTGTGAACTTCCTGTAAGGCCTTCAGTAATAGGATTGAGTCCCATCATGATTGAATTGAGCCACACCTTAACTGAAGTAATATGTCCTATTTACAAGGATTCATACCCATAGGAATGGATAATTTTGAGAACATGTTTTCCTGGGGTACAGCGCTCCAAGCCACCACAGTACCATATCAAATATAAAAAGTGACATTAATAGTTATGTTCACAGAACAAAGCTCAGATTTTCATATATCATGTTTGAAAAGATTTAGTTTGAAGTTTTATACAAATTCATCATATATATATATAAAGTAAACCTTTTTTATGATACATATTGATACCCTGAAAATCCCTAGTTTATCATAATATGCTGTACAAATATTGTTAATGAATACATAGAACCTTTTCTATGTGAGAAACTGAAAAATTTTCTTTTCAATTGGCAAGCATTCATTTGAATGTTGTTATAGATGATGAGGACTATTAGTCAAAAGGCTTTAGCTGTGTTCCACAAGATAGACCTTAAGTCTATTAAATCTGTATATCTAAACATTATATTTACTTTTTCTTTATTTATTCTATTCTTTCTCTCTTTTTTCTTTTCTTTTCATTTTTATACATACTGCCTTCATGTAAATATGCATATCAATAAATACAGAAGTCACCAGTTTTGTAAATATTCTCCAAGAATGCAAAAAAAAAGAGGTTTTGGAACTACTATAAATATATTTGATCTAGATGTATTTTAAGTTCTGAAAGATATAAATGTATAATCTATACTTTCAATGTTACTGGCAGGGTATCTTGCTTTCTAGCTAGACCTTGATATCATTAGAAAATGCATATTTTTCAACTATGCATAGAACAAATGACTATCTTTTTCCATCCCTGAGAAGATTATTCTTTCTGATATCTCTCCCTTTCTCAAATTCCTACACATTGTATAAGATATGAACATTAATAATAAATTATTTTCTTATAGGTTCTAGCAATTTTTCAGAACATATTGGAAAAGTCCTAGATCCTAAAGAGCATTTTGTAATTTGTTGAAAAAGAAGGCAGACTGAATTTACCACCTAATCAGCTAACTAATTAACTACATGGAGTAAACAGAATAATGGCCCAGAAAGATGTCCACGTCCTAATCTTTAGAAACTCATGCTATGTTATATGATAAGGAAAAATTAAGCTTGCATAACAGCTGACTTTAAAATAGGGAGATTATTCTAGATTATCCCCATAGCCCAATACAATCACAACAGTTCTTTAAAGTGGAAGAGGAAAGTTAAAGAGTAGGGAAGAATCAGGGAGAAATTTAAAGATGCTAGGCTGCTGGCTTTGGAGATGTAGGAGGAGGCTATGAACCAAGGAATGCAGGTGGCCTCTAGATAGAAGTGGGAAAAAGCAAGGAAATGGATTCTCCCCAGAGACTTTGGAATGAACACATCCTTGACAGCTCCTTGATTATAGTACAGTGAGAACTATTTAGGACTTCTGATACAGCAAAAATAAGAAACTAATACACCAGATAAATTATACTGAGTGTTTCTAACACCCTGATCACAAACTGCTCCTTCACTTCAGTCTTTTCATTTTAACTCATTTTCTCTGCTAACCCGAGACTCAGTGTGAACACCATCTCATTTATATGATTCTATATTGGGTAATAAAAGAAGAAGGGGAGATGAGAGTAGGAAGGGATATGAAGAAAAACCAGAATAATGGAAAAAGAGTGAATAGTAATAGGAAAGGAATATGGATGACCAAAATCAACCTTGAAGGTTTACTCTTGAAAAGTAAAAGGAAGAATTAAATCTTACACAACAATCAATTCCAAGTATAGGCTGGATAGAAACATCTTCCTGTTTCTTTCTCTAGAAATCAGCAGAGACACAATTAAGAAAAAAAGCAGTGAACCCCAGTAGCACAATTGAATTCACTATTTTCAAATCAAGCAGAACTTTTTAAAGGAGTGAAACAATTCAAATTCAACACCTAAATGTTCCCAAAACAGAGATTGTGATTTTTATATTAACTCAATATGTGAGATATACAATATAAAAATCTTATAAATTACGTTTATTGAAATGTTTTAAATTAATGTTAAAGCCCTTAATATGAGTATTGATTGGATTTTAAATGTCACAGAAAAGGTACATTTTTATTTTTTTTAAAGAAGTGAAAAGATAAGGAGATTAAAGCTCGTTTCAAGTCTGTGATTTGGTTCTAGCGATGGAGGGAGACTTTGGGGAAAGGCTTTCCCCAAGGTCATTATCATTTTGCATCATTCTCTTAAACAGAACTTAAAGAAGTATAGAAAAGATTTATTGTCAAAGAACCCATGAAATGTTTGATGTCAATAAGTGCAAGAGAACAAAGACCAACAGAGGCTGACTCCTATCAGTCCCTGAGTTTGTGGAGTAGGAGATTCTCTAGCACCAATTATTCATAAAGTAATTCTTTAGGCAGCATTCCTATTTTATTTTTTAACAGCTACTCTCAAATTATCTCAGGAAGAGATAAAAAAAAAAATAAAACAAAACTGAAGACCTGGAAAACACTGGTGAGTTTTTTCCTCCTAAATACTAATTTACCTTATAGATAAGTTTTATGCATACTTTTGTGTATATAACTATATCATACTGTATTTTCTGTAATATCTTTATTTTATTATTAAGTATTTATAATACACCTATGTTACATCAGATTTGTAAAACCCACAATTCCATGTATTTTTCAATGGCTGGTGAAGCACAACTAACATGTTTCTAGGAGTGTGCACCAGCTGATGAATGGACATTTTTGAGGCATTGTGTGGAAAACATGGTGGAGTTTCTCCTGTCAGGTTTGTCATTGTCACCTAATTCATCTACAGAGTGGACGCATTGATGAATTCAGTCATGACACTGTTTATGATGCTTGTTTTTTTTAAAGTATTGTCTTTTATTATATTGAAAGAAAATATGAGAAAAGAAAGTAAAAATCTGTCTGAGAAAGAGTGAATATTTTAAAGTTATTTTAACCAGTGTATGGTCAGATGAGTAATAAAATAATGACAAAAATATATAAATAATAGGTGGAATAAAGGGAATGGGATGGTTTGGGTGTTCTTTTTATTTATTTATTTACCTTTTTATATCTTTTCTTTATTTTGGAGTAATGCAATGGCTTGAAAATTGATTGTGGGGATGAATGCACAACTATGTGATATGTGCCACTGATTGTGTACTTTGGATGGATTATAAGCTGTGTGAGTATATCTCAATAAAATTGCATTAAGAAAAAGTCAGCATCGATTTATAAATTGGATATGACAAGACATCATGGTTATGCAGAATGTCCTTGTTTTGTAATTTATGCCCTTGGGGTTAAAGATGTTCTATGTCAAAGTCACCTCAGTGGGGTCTGCTCACTCCTTGCAAAATTGCCATGAATGAGTTTTGCCTTCCAGGATTGAAATCAATTTTGTATAGTCATTAATTGTACTTTAAAATAAAATAAGTAAAAGTTGAAGAAACAATAATTACCAATACTAATTGTATGTCTAACTTTTTAACTGAATCTTTAAAGATGGCATTCCAATATATCATCTCTAACAAAATAATGTTGATGGAAATTCAGGACTAAGAAAATGAATGGAAAGATGACTTATTTGTCCTACATTTTAACAAAATTAGAACTTTATTCCTGATAATTGCTTAATGTAATTAAAAATATTATAGTCCTCCTTCTAATTGTGCCCATTTTTATATTTGTTTTGAAGCTCCATTAAGGATCTGTATAATTTTCTGAGAAATTGACTCTATTTTTACTATACTTTCCTTCATATCTCTGTAGTACAGATGTCTATTTTTATCCTAAGAGTACAGCTTTTCACTGCAGTATTTAAATGCTTGTATTTACAGATGTATGTCTGTGCATCCTATTAGTATGCACCTATTTCTAATAAAAATCACATAGTTGGGTCCTACTTTTTAGAACAGTCAATTGTATTCCTTTAATAGAACTGTTCAGTCCACATATGCTTAAAATGATTATTTTTGTGTTATTTTCAATAGATGTCAAGTATTTTGAAATTCTGATTATTCTGTCCTGGGACTTTTTGCTTAGTATGATATATTTCATTTATTGTCCTGTTTTTTTAACATACTTCATTCCATTATATTGCTAATGATTTCTCTAAGGGATAAAATTTACATCCTTAAAATATGTTAGTGCATTTCGTATTATTATGAGAGCTTATAGGCAACTAAGATGGCAGCATAAGGCACTGCAGCATTCTGTCTGCTCAAAGAATCTTTGAAAAACTAGCCAAAGCCAGTAGGGTCATCTTTCTCAATACTCCAGACACTGGTTAAAGGATTGTAGTACTATGTAATTACTGTATCAAGAAAATGCATCCTAACAATTTTAGCATAAGCTGGTCTCTCCCCCAACCCCTTCCCTCTACATTCATTGTAGGTACTTCACTCTGTTTTGGAAAAAGTATAGAATCCCTTATAAGCATACTGCATACTGGAGTGCATGTATGCTAGTAACAGTTTTTCCAGTGGCAGTCTGAAAACCTGACTCAGGACCCTCATTTAAGTCTCATTCTCCAAGACATTGCCCTGTAGGCCAAAACATCTTGCTAAACACTTGAAGAAGCAGTCAATTCAATGTGGCCTGAGGGAAATGATTGCTGGTTTTAGGACATACTACAGACCACCTTAAGAAGGGGGAAGTCTATTTCATAGGGATAGAAGAGGCATTCCAAGTCTAAGGCCATGATACATGCCCAGGACAAGACAAATATCAGAAATGAAAGAGAGGAACTCACATGTTTGCTTCAGGCTGATATTCTTGATAAGAGAGATAAACTCTGAATGAAAGCACCAGACAATACAGAGTCAATTTTCAAATGCAGGGAAATTGTATTTTTATTTTTGTTTTGTGTTTTTGTTAGCTCCTTACATTGAAGGACATATTTTTGTATCACTAACTGGATACAACATTGAGAAACAAAAAGCTCAGGGAACAAATCCTTGAATTAAAACATTAAAATACTAAAATATATTGTGTGTAACAAAGGTTAATGAGGTAAAGATACAACAAAGTATGACTGACCCAATGGAACAAGATTAAACTTCAGATATCAAAGAGGATAAACAGATATTAGATATAAAGGAGAAAGAATCAGTGAATTTGAAAACAATGTGATTGAAATGATTCAAGGCTGAAAAAGAAAAAGAATAAAGATGAGAAAAAGAACATAGCATAAGAGACTGTGGGACACCCTTAAAATGGGAATCTCAGAAGAAAGAGAGAAAATGGCAGGAGGTACATTCAAAGAAATAATAGGAAAACTTATCAACTTTAATAAAAATACATGAAGACATATTCTCAAAGTCCAAAAAACACTAAACAAGAATTTTACTTCTGGCAATACTATCTGAATTATGAGGGATAGATTAAGACATTTCTAGATAGATCAAAGCTGAGACATATGATAAGTTTAATTTAGACATTTTATGGTTTTAGGCTTCATATTAATGTCTAAGGTGTAGTTTGAGAGAAGTTTTATATACACAGCAAATGATGAGTTGGTTAATCTCCCTTTTTTGGCAAAAGATTATTCAATTTGTCAGCACTGAAAATATGAAAGATTATGCATCCCCATGTATATTCAGCTAAAATCAGTTGACTATATACATGTGAAACTAATTCTAACACTATTGGTGGCATTTATCTAAGGATCTTTTGAGCAATATCAGATTGTGATGATTATTTAGATTTATGATAAATAATGAAATCAGATTATGAGTCCTCCAAGTTTATTCTTCTTTTTCAAATTTGTTTTGAGTAGCTTATTTCATTATCTTTTTTCATTTAAATTGTAGAATCACCTTGATTTCTGCAAAAAAAAATCTCGCTGAATTTTTGGGGGGTTGCAAATGAACCTGTACATCAATTTGGAATTGCTTTTAATTAATAGATGGACTGCTTCTAGTTGGGCTGCCTATCAGCAGCACATTTCTTCATTTAAATTCAGATTCCATGGCCTACATTACCTGTCTACTAAGTTAGAGTCTCTGGGTGTGAGGCCCAGCATCTATGTATTTTTCAAATAACAAAATAGAGTTTTCAATTAGCAAATCCATGTGCTAGTCTATTGATTAGCAAATGGGATCCCCAGGACAAGAAAAGTCCATACAAAATGCAAAATATATGACTTCTAACAGTACCAGACATCGAATGTTCTAATGTTTTATCACATGAAATATTAAAGTATCTGTCAACTGTCCCACCTCTCCTGTTAATATCTCTTCTTCATATCTTTATTTCATTCATATTTTATCTCCTCTTTGAAATTCTCAATGAGTTTAAACTTTCTCTCATAACACTTAGAATTGTATCACTTGTCAATTTAAATAAGAACATAGAAGTTTTTACTAAATAAGAACTCTGTCAGATGTTATGATTTCATGTTATTTTATTATATACATTTATGGGAGAATTAAATACATTATGTTCCCAGTGAGAGAAAACTGGATTTCAGGGGTTTAGAACATTAAGTTAATGGCACAGAGCAAAATTTCAGTTTAGTACTATACTCTGTACTCTTCCAATCCTATGCCAAGTGACTCTGGAAAAAAATTATCTTGTTCTTCTGTCTCTGAAGAGTGTTTTCTCCTTGTGCATCCCCTATGAACTTTGAGAGGAGCCTGATAAACTGGTAGACGAATCTAACCACCTAATTGTCTTAGCGTACCTTAACTGAGTGAGCAGTTTAATTCCACAGGTAAAAGGAAAGCTTTTTCATCATTTACACAATATTTTGGAAACTATAATCCTGAATTCCAAATGAGAGTATAAACTTTAATATTTAAAGTAGATATACTGTGTTCTACTTAGAATTGTATTTAAAAAATAATTGCATGCCTACCAGGAAAAATAGGATGGAAAATAGGGGATATTCTCTACATATATAGTTCAACAAAGGTGTAAATTAGAAATTTGTATTAATATTCTTGATTGAAAATAATAGTCAGAATGGCAACTGTCAAAATGAAGGGCTATCTATTTAAATTAGTTAAATTTTTAAGTAGAGTGATTATTAACTTTCCACTGTCCATTGGGTATATGCTAATTTGAGATCATTTTTATTTTCTGTTTGATAATTATCAACATATTTTAAACTTATTTTACTAGTTAATTGATCAAGAGGCCACTTTTGTTTTGTTTGTTTAATTTCATGGACTATTTAAAGTTGACAGCTTTCAAAAACAATTCAAATATGTGAGGATATTATCTTGTATTGTTACTAGCGGATCAAATTCCAGATTTTTGGCATGTCGCAATAGGATTTTAATATGGTAAAGTGGAAATAGCTTAGATTTTGCAGTCAGAGAAAACTTGGCTTTAACCCTGGCTCTGCTAGTAATTAACCTTGTGTCTTTGACAAGTGAAAGTTCAAATGTCATCAGTTTTGTTATTGATAAAATGACACTAAATTCTTTAGGTTGCATTTTAGTATGTAGATCACATATGGTAATGTACAAAAAAATCCTAACCCCTAGAAGACACTTATTAATGTGTAGTAGCTGCTATGATAGCTTTCTGTCTTTACAACCTCAGGGTTTGTGTAACTGTTCTCATGGACACCTACTACTCTGTATTCTGATCATATGAGTTCAGACAATAATTTGATTTGATTCTTTTTAATTTTCTTTTTAGTATTCAAGGTATATGTTTTTTCTAGCCTCTATATTTTCTTAAAGTGAAATCAGTTACACATAAGCACAAGATTTTAAGAATAACTAAATTTTAGTTAGCAGAAATGCATGTTTGAAGAACAGTTTGGATAAAATGGCTGACCTCATACATTTTGTCCATCATGTTTCCATATCCTGGCAATGATGTAGAGAATTTCCCTACTTGGACCTCTTTATTATAAGATATAACTTCATCTGTAAACCAACATCATGGTCTATAAACAAGATTGGAGATACCAAGAAATGCCAAATATATTGTCAATAATATCAAAGCAATTTAAGCAAAATATAGTATTATTTTGCTGAGATGTCCAAAAATGCAATGTGGTGACAGAAATGCAGGTTTTTTTTTTTTTAGTTGCTAATAGAATAGAACATTGTGATTAGTCAGGTTTAATTGCAATAGAATAGTATGTTAGTATCATACAACCTGCATTTGTATAACTTAAAGAGAAATATTTAGATTATTTAGATTCTGGTTTGAGGCCATTCATTCTCAATGCTTTCATAAAAAAATTATAAGTCTAATTATTTTGTTTTAGATAAATTAAATTGGAAGTTACATATCAATTGTTTGCATCCTTCATATATAATCAAAATTTTACATAAATTTTTTAATGCATTTCATATATAAGCACACTGGAATGGCACCATGTTCATGAAATTTAACTTGACATACCTTACAATTTTGGTCAATCTTACTCTTTAGTTTAGATTGATGAAGTTACTCTTTCAGCCTTGTCATTTGGGGGTAAATTGAATTTTAACACAGGTTTTAGAGGCTCTTCATCTTCAACAGTTATCTTCTCTTAGACATGCTAGTGAAGCGTAGAATTGCAACATTGCCAAAATTTCTGTGGTATATGTTAATCAAGATCTATTGTGTAGTGGATTCTTTTAGTGGAGTACCTAAGGATAATATTTTTGAAATTTTGCTTGCATATTTTTATTTTCCTTCACTGTGCTTCTTTAACTTCCTAATTTCTGTTTTGTCCTTGATCCCCCTGCAAATATTTTTGAATGTATTCTATCATTCTTGTAAAAGAGAGAACAGGTGGGGAGATGGGAGAATATTTTAATACATATTTATATTGTTAATTAATAACTTTATAGTCATTCAAACAAATGAGAAATTACAAAATATTTTGCCTTTGTGTTTTTGAGAAGCATGGGTAAATTATCAGAATTTACTCCAAAATGGGAATTTTGCTTAACTTTATATTTTTACTCTAGAATTCTCAAGGGATTAAATGAGAATGTTTAGTTCTGTAATCCAACATATATGAAGCTATCTATACAATATAGTAATAAATCTTTCACCAACATCTTTTGGAGCATTTCTGTGAAAATAACGGCATGTGGCTTTCTTCTCTTCCCATGGATTTTAATCTTATTTGCTCATTCTCTTCTTGACATATGAATATATCAACATGACAAAACTTGAGTGCATTTCATCTTATGGAGATAAATTACTTTAAGTCACTGAATACAGAAGGGCCTAATGAGCAGCAAATGCTTCACTTCTTTAATTCCATGAAAATAGAGCTACCAGTAAATTAAAATGGTGAATTTTGATTTATGACATCCTGGAGGAAAAATAAATTTACCATGATGTAACCTCATGAATAAATATGGTGACTCCTGGACTTAATTGTGTTCAATTACTAAGGTTTTCAATTAATATAGATGTGTCTTATAATTTTTTGTTGTTTTCTTTTTTAGAGAAGTTGTTTACAGAGCAACCATGCAAACAAGCACAGGATTCCCACCACCCTATTATAAACAACTTACTTTGGTGTGGAACAGGTGTTGCAATTGATGATAACACATTTTTATCAGTGTACTACTAATAATAATCTATGGTTTAAATTAGTATTTATTGTTTTTGTATGTAGTGTAGTTGCACAGCTGTTTTTTAAATTTTATTCTGTTACCATATATACTGTTGGACATTTGTCCTTTTAATCACATTTGCTATGTATTTCAGTGTTATTAATTATGTTCACAATATTACTATCACTACCTTCCATTACCAAAATATTTACATTATTGCTAATAGGAACCCTGTATGTTATAAGCCTTAACTATTTTTTTAAATATGTTTACTGTTTGTTTGTTTGTTTTTTGACATGCACTATTCTTTCTTCACATTCCACTGAATTAGAAACAAACTGTATAGGGAAAAATAGCAGAATTCAAACATTACTTTGTGGCAAGTATCATGATTTAATTCTTTCAGCAATAGCTTTTATAAACAATTAGTAATCATTAGGTGACATTTAGTTCAGAGTTATTTTAGAGACTACATAAGCAAGTATAAAATATTATTGAAATGGCCATGATTTCTTCTTACCAGAAATATATCTCAAAAATCCAACCAAAGTTATTGCAGGGAATGAATAGAAACAACTTATATTATCATTAAATTAAAATTTGAACAATAGCTGTAAAACAAGATGCAAAAGTCAAAAAAAGTGAAGACATTATTGATGTGTATCTCTAGAGCAGAAATTGAGAAAAATATATTTTACTCTGTTTTACTATGTATTTCAGTGGTAACAGAATAAAATTTAAAAAACAGCCATGCAACTACACTATATACAAAAACAATAAACACTAATTTAAACCACAGATTATTATTAGTAGTACACTAATAAAAATGTGCTATCATCCATTGCAACACCTGTTCCATCCAAAGCCAAGTTGTTTATAATAGGGTGGTGGAAATCCTGTACTTGTTTGCATGGTTGCTCTGTAAACAGACAACCTGGATGCATCTACATCCAGGATACCTACTTCTGCTCTTTCATCACTGCTCCTGAAGGATTATTGGATAGGGATCAGAGACAGGAAAAAGCGCAAAATAACTTGGTGTGAAAAGAAAGCCCTGTGAGACAACTTGAAACATAAGTTTAACTGATCCTTTTTTTAAGTCATCTGGAAACATTTTAAATTAAATAATATTCATAATGTTTCTCATTTAAGTTTAGTAAAATCTTGTGAATGTGGTGGCTCCCATTTTATAGTTATGGCCAGCAAGAAAAGGCATTTCATGCATGTTACAGCAAATTTAAAAATAGTTCTCATGTATGCATTTCCACTGTAACATTTTTGGATGTAAAAATCACAATATTCATTCATCATTGTGCATTTTAATATGATGTATTGTGAAGAGAGGTGGCAGAAAATTAAAAATAAAATTAAGTGGAAAATAAACCACATAATTAGGCAGTTCATTTTTTTAACATAACTCATTTAGCCAAAAAGTATATGCAACAATTTTTTCATTTACTCTACACTGAAAGTTGCAACTACTTGGGCTGAAATTTTGGTTGTTGGTTAATTCACCACTGCCTAGGATATAATTTTCCCTTCTGAGAAACAAACAAGGATGTAATTGGACAAGTTCTCTTTTCATGGGCTATTGCTTTGAGGACATATAAATATAAACTGAAATCTCAGGGTTGCCATCAGATTTGTAGCCATACAATATTCAGTTGAAGAATGTAACTAAAGTCACCATGTTTTGTCACCATGTCACAATATCAGAGGGCTTCACAAATAATATTGATCTCACATTCTCTCTGTATTTACTATTTACAGAAATCTTTTTTTAATTGAAATAGGATATTTGGGGAAGGTTTTATTGGACATTGGGGATTTCCCATTCAACAGCTCCATATACTTTTTTTCTGAGAAGTGACATTTCTTGGATGCCTACTATTCTTTTGTTGTCACCTCCAAAATGTTAGTTGATTTCCAGGAAGAAAATAAAGCCATTTCTCTTTCTTGGATGTGCAATACAAATGCTAATTTTTGTTAATTTTTAGACTCAGAAAGTTTTCTTTTGTCTGCTATGGCTTATGATCACTGTGTAGGAATCTACAATCCACTGCTGTATTCAATGAACACGTTACCCTGAGTCTATGCCATTCATCTTTGCTTCCTATGTTGGTGGCATTTTGGATGCTAGTATATACATAGTGGCCACCATTTGCCTATCCTGTTCATCCAAAGAAATTAAACATCTATTTTGTGGCATCCCTCTTCTCCTGGATACTTCATGTTTCTGACATTCACATCAAGTTTCTACTTTGATGGGCTCTATTGTGGGCTCTATTGAGATAACCAGTATAGTGATAGTTCTGATTTCCTATGCATTTATTCTGTTAGCCATTCTGAAGATATGTTGTACTGAAGGGAGATGACAAGTCTTATCCACTTGCAGTTCTCACCTAACTGGAGTGTCCTCTTTATGTACATGAGGCCAAGTCACAACTATACTTTGGACCATGGTATGATAGAGTCTCTATTTTACACTGTTGTGATTCCCATGCCAAATCCCAATATCTACAGTTTAAGGAACAAGGATGTTAAAAGGGCAATGAAAAACTTGAGGTCATAACTAAAGTGCACTTTTAGAATTGAATAAAATGGAAAAGAATGTTGGGGGTCAGTCCATATCTCATCAATCAGTAATTAAGGAAAATAAAAACATCTAGTTCTTAAGGCTGTTTTCATTTCTTAGAACATTTACAAAGAAAACATTAATGACTCCTCCAACTTAGCATTTTATAAATGTACATTAATTGTGTATTTTATATACTTATGACTATGTTCAAACTGATCCATACTAAACATTCATTGATAAACATGTTGATATTGTTAGTATTTGTGTATTGTGATTTTCACTAACTATAATAAGAGTTCTTGTCCTCAGGATTCTCTGGCTAGATATAACCTTACATTGTTTATAGTAAGTTCTGCTCTCATTGTGAAATTAATTCATCTTCTGGAATCTCTGTGAAAGACATCCAAAAAATTATGCACTTGCTTTGTGTGCACTCACACTCTCAGTTCCATTGTCTGGATATGACTTTTGCACTGTTTAATTCAACACTATAGATTTTTATTCCATTATTTCCTTCTCACTATCCAAACAGAATTGATTAGACCTATTCTAAATCTGCCAAAAATATATGAAGATGATATGGTAATATTTACTGAGTGTATAATTAATGCCCTGGAAGAACACATAAAATTAGATCATAAAGAATAATTTGAAACAGGCTATGTACAAATGTTCCAAGATCTCAAAAAGCTAACTTAACTTTAGGAGTTCATATTATGTTAAATCCTTTCTCAGTTGCTGTTGCTGCATTTATCCTCAAATTTATCCTCAAATCTATGAGATTTGAACTTGCATTAATCATCATTCCAAAATTTACAATTTATGAACAAATCACAGAGAAATGTTTTACCTTATTCTGCCTTGTTCATTTTTGTTCCACAATTTATTTGAAGAACCCATATAGGAGTGTAAATTTACTTTTCTTTCAATGAAATTCACTCTTTTTTTTACCTATTCACCTTCAGCACAGCTCTGATACTTATAATCCCATTAACAAACAATCATCACCTCTATCCATTCTCATACTTTTGAATTCATCATTATTAACATATCTGAACATATTAGATTATCATTCCCCCTCACAAGCTTCTGTTTATCACTAGTTCCATAAAATTCTATATTATAAGACATCAATTTTACATTACTTATGGAATTCAGAGAAGTTGGTGACATACAATGTCTCTTATTTTGTGTCTGACATTTCACTCAGTATTATTTCTTCAAGGTTCATCTTTGTTGCCATATGTTTCAGGACCTTGTTCCTTCTTACTGCTGCACAGTATTCCATGATATGCATATACAACATTTTGTTTATCCACTCATCTGTTGAAGGACACTTGGATTGTTTCCACCTCTTGGCAATTGTGAACAATACTACATGGAACATTGGTTTACAAATGTCTGTTCATGTCACTGCTTTCCAATCTTCTGAGTATATACTGAGAGGTATAATTGCCAGATTGTAGATTGATGTTTAGTTTTCTCAGATACTTTCAACTGTCTTCCACAGTGGCTGTACTGCTGTGGAAGAAAAGAAATTCACTCTTGTCCCAGCAATGATGCTTGTTCTATGACTCCAACTCTTTGATTACATTGGGACAAAGTAATCAAAGAGTTAATTCTTAAATGTGAGTTTGTTACCAAATACAATAATTTTCAGGACTTCAGTTTCTAACTGATTATACAAAGAGAGCTCATATGTCTCTATCAGAAAAAGCACGTTTGATATCAGTGTACGGTTTAAATATGCACTCAAAATTCCTCTAAAAATGACAACAAACAAATTTGCAGATGCACAAATGATGTATAATGTGAGCAACATATTGCCTTATAAAGAAATTAAGCTACTTGGAGGCACAACATCTTAAAATTTACCTTCCTGATTATGATCTTTTGAGAAGATTTTTCTGGAATAAAAAACAAAAAAACTACTTCAAAAGTAATTCTAAATATCCATCTCAAAGAAACTGAAACATTTGCAGCATTCTAGGGTTCTTTTTAAAGGCTTTTACCATTCACATAAGAGTTTTAAAATTGTAAAGTTCTATTATTATTCTCTCAAATTAACTAAAATAATATTTCTTTGGGAAAGGATAAGGTGAGCACTAGGAACGAGGATACACTCACTTATGCCTAAAGATTTCAGACCAATAATTCATTCAGCATATATGACAAAAATAGATTTCAAGTCAATATGCATGAAATTTCACTATCCTCCCACATTTTATCCTTAGAAGTAGAATCCAAATTGTGAAAACTAGTAGTCTCATGTTATTTTCTCTTAACAGTCAATATCAAATCATGGCATATTTACTCCAAGTTAATAACTTGTTACTGTTCTTATCTCAGCTCAGTTATCTTTCTCTTATACATGAGATCATTGATTTTCTTGACCCATGGAAACTCAATTTCATATCATTTGGCAAAGTCATCATTTAATATTTGTTGTGAATATTTGATTATCATCCAGCCCTACTACTGAACAGAACCTGCAATTTTCAATGAAACAGTAATTTTGTCTGTTTTTCCACACAGTTGTATCCCCAGGGTGAATCTTATTACCTGAAATATATAGTTTATTCAGAAATTATTTTTTAAGTGGATGAGAAGTCACAGAACAAGTAATAGTAGCAATTGTTAGCACTTATATGTGGTCATTTGTTTATTGGACATTATATAAATGCATTAAATATACTAAGCCATGTATTACAGCATAACTCTAAGAGGTGGTTCTATTACCTTTAATGACAGTTGAGGAAAAAGAGGCATACAAAATATAAGTACTGTGATCAAGTTCATACTGCTCTTAAGACTGATACCAGGATTGGAACTAAATTTCCTGGCTGTAGATTCCCTTATTCTAAGCACTTTAGTACATAGAATTAAACAACAAAGTGATCTTTCTACTTTGCCTAATTCATTATCAGGCCTCCAGAAAATGCCATGTGAAGTAGTAAAGGTCTTCATTTATTCAATGTCAAAAATGGAGAGATAAAGGAAACTATGTAATAATATTAGAAAATTAGTTTCCACTGCTTTTGACAAATCATTCAATTGGTTGATACATGTAGTTTGCTGCATTTTAGCATGTGTGATCAATAACAAAGATATTAAAAGAAGAAGAAAAAAGAGGAGGAGGAGGAGAAGGTTGTAAAAGTAAATCTGTGAGATCAGTTATACCTACAATGACTCAGAGGTTCCATTACATTTTCAAGTTGCAATACTATTATATATATATATATATATATATATATATATATATGTATATATATATATATAGAAATTCCACTTCTACTTAGGAAGTAGGATGTAAAATCTGCAAAGAACATTTCATCAGCTCTAACAATTCTAAAAAGCCATTATTTTATCAAATTGTAAGTTTTCATGAGCCTATCTGAAAGATGAGGTTGGAAATATCAAAGAAATTGAATAGCAAGGAGAGGCAAGACCCTCAAAGAGGAGATGGAACAAATGAATTGTTACACATGGGACAGATGGAGGGAAAAAGATGTGGCCACTCTACAAGCAGATAGGAATAACACAGATAAATACTATAAAATTAAGAAATTAATTTTTAAAATTATAAAATAAAGAAATTAAATGTAGGCTATAGTGTCAACTGGGAAAAGCAGTGAGCCCTAGTTCTAAGGGTTTCCATTCACAAAGAATTTTTTTTCAGCAGGTCTCTACCAATTGTTTTTAAGAAAGACTAGGAGAAAGATGGGAGACTTAAAGACAAGGTCACTGTACAACCTATGAAATACTAAATATCCTCCTTCACTTTTTTACTGAACAGGAATTGCCATTACATTACCAAATAATACAATAGATACAATTTATTGACATGCTCAACCATAGAATTGCTCCTGCTTTCTGACTGTACTCAATTGATTAGCAAACCTTTGCTTCCTTGTACCCTCTCTTTAGTTACCCAAATGTAGCCTAAATCCTATAATAGGCTCTTTCTAAACCCCTGTTATTTAAAAACTTCACATTTTAACAAGGCAATGTGTCTTTACTTACTGCAATCACTAATAAAACCAAATTGTTCACCCATAGATGTTTTGGTTGTCTTTGGCTAAAGACTATTGGCAATTACTAAGTTAAAAGTTTTAATGGAGAGAATAAACAACATTCTTGAATAAATGAGAAATTTTATCACAGGGATGGAATTATAATTTAGTGTCCACTGAATTGCCAGAAATAGAACATTTAAAAAGCACATATAGAGTATAAGAAACAAAAAATTTCCATCAACAGGATCATGAGTACAGTAAATGCAGATGAGGAAAGAATCAGTGAACCTGATGTTAAGCCAATAGGAATTAACAAAATAGAAAAAAATGTTAAAGACGAAATAAAGTGGGGGGGGGTAAAATGTGTCCAAGATCTGTGGGAAAATATCAAACAGTACAATATACGTATATTTAGAGTACTACAACAAAAATATAGAGAAAGTGCATAGGAAGAAATATTTAAGGTTATAGTGAACAAAACTTTTCTAAAAATAAGGAAAGACTTCATACTCCCAGTTCATGAATGCTAAAGGACTTTAGGGAGGTTAAACACAAACAGAAAATCAAACAACAAGAACACTTCTAGAGTTTTTGGTCTATAGGCTGAAAAACAAATATAAGTAGAAAATTATAAAAGAATTCAGAGGATAACACATATCACATACAGAAGAAAAATGATGAGAATTATAACAGTTGTCATCAAAAATGATATAAGCCAGAAAATATGGAGTTCAAAATACTTAAAAATAATAACTGTTATTGCATATGTGACTACCTGCTGAAATATCTTTCAAATAGAACTTTAAAAATGCATTTTCAGGATAATAAACATACACACACATACAGAAATAATTTCCAACTAGCTGGCAGGTGCTTCAAAAGTTTCAGGCAGAAAGAATGTGATAACAAGGAACCTTGGAACTCAAAGAAGTAATAACACAATTATGTAAAACTGAAGGTAAATATATTGAATATTGGATTTTTAAAAATTATTATATTTAAAAAGGTGTCTAAAAAAACTGTGTTGATTCATTGTGAGGTCTGAGACACATATAAAAGTAAAAATTTTTGACAAAAATACAGATTGGCCAAGATGAATGGATCCTCCTACTCAAAATTTAATAATTTCTAGAGTAACCATTGTGAAAACAGAAGTCCAAAATGTCAATACAAGGAATGAAAAAGGTATAACATTAATGTTACATTCAAATATTAAAAGGATAGTAATAAAATGCTATAATATCCTTTTGTTAAATTTAATAATTTAGATGAAATGTACAATTACTTAAAGATGTTAACACCAGAAAAATGGGCAACCTGAACATTCTGTATATTTGCATGAACTTTATATTTTCCCTAAAAACAATCCATATGAAAAAAAAAAGTAAAGAAATTCTTTTCCCAATGTGAAAACCACACATTTCCCTCAGACTTGAATATGGACAGAGATCTATGAAAATCCTCTTAATATCTGCAAAAAAGAACAATGTCTTGGGAGATGGGAGACAAACAATATAGAAGAAACCTGGAACCCAGGGCTACTTGATGGAAAAGAGCCACCCATAAACAGTAGTCAGCAAAAATGTGCATCTGCACATCCATGGATAACTTCCCCTTTGCTGAGCCGTTCTGTTTCTAATCCATTTTGTACATCAAGACAGCCTGTAACTGATTAAAATAGGTGCCTTGACTCTCTCCACAGCACAATCAAATCTCCTGAGAAAAACTTTCTTTCCCTGACTGAGATCTTTCATTTTACATAGGTGCTCAGCAAATGTAATCTACTTTATGCCATTATTATATTACATCAATCATTTGCAAACAAAAGCTCTTATTGGTAATTTGTTATGCTCTACTTCAGTCTTATTTTCTTTATAATTTAAAGAGTTCTACTTTTACAATTCTTATACAATTTCACCACAAACAAAGATTTAGTCTCAAAACTACCTCAGACCAAAATTTATATAAAATATGATGTATAATGATATAAATAGGGATGACAGGGGGACAATGTAAATAGTCTAGTGTTTTCATATTGTCCAAAGTTTATAGCACATTTATTTAATACTATTATAAATGCTTTCTAGAATATACAATAAAAGGATGTGTAGTCTGAATTTAATAAAAATATAAGCAGTTCCTGAAGTTGTTACTGTCTGAAAAATTAGAGAATCTGTTGACCATAATTGCTAGCACAAACCAACAGCATATATTTTCTAAATCATAAGACATGTACAAAAATTAAATTAGGGCCAAAACAATTCATAAAAAAGACCAGAAAATGTGAAGACCTATGAACATAAGAAAAGACACAAAGCATGTACAAGATAAGAAATTAGTCAAAAAGCATGTTGTTAATAAATAAAGGCTTAGCAAAGACATTTCAAATTGCAAATAAAAAAGAATTGCCATAAATATAGATAGCAAATAACATACAGCTTGGAAAAAAATTTAATCATATTATAGTAATTTACATGGATATCAGTTATAATAAATTAAATTAAATAAATTAAATTTGCATATAAATTCAGGATTTAGAAGGAAATTTATTAATTACTTGAATAAATTAATGAATAGTGACATACTGGTGAAAAGAACAGAGGCTGAATTTTTTTTAAACACTCAGATATCATTTAGGAAAATGGACAAATATAATTCCACAATGAAAACATTAATATAAACTAAAGAATACAAATCACTTGAATGCTAAAATATATCTGATAACCATTTTATAAGATTAGACAAAAAATAATCAAACAACTGATAAATGCAGAAAACATACTTTCTTAAATATGCATTTAATAGAGTATATCCAAACTGCAATTCCAGATTATGTAGAGGAATTTTTAAGGAAAATTTTAGCATCCTACCTGACTAAAATTTATTGGTTTTCACAAAATTTGAATTCATTGTCAATTCTTAGATTTCCAATTTTCTGTATTACTTCTTTTTTAAAAGAGCCAAGGATTTAACTCAAGAATTTATTTCCTTTTAAAGAATATAACAAACTTATAGAAATGAGGAGAAAGGAAATGATTTTTTTCTGAAAGTCAGAATCAAATTTTATTTCACATTGATGCAAACAGTGGAAAAGATTTACATTTTCTCACACAACAGAAAATTTTTCAATGGAATAAGATATATTACCATAAATAAGATGTTAATTTATATAACTGAAAATAACTGTTTATATTCTTCAAAATAAAAGGCAATACATTTGTAAATGATTGTTTAGAAGTTTTAAATCCAGACATAAACATATGGCTTAATTATTAACATTCTTTATTGTACACTGCCAAATTATTTCCATTATCAATTAGCACCCATTCACAGATGCAATCCCAACACTGTTTCATCAGTTGGAATACAGACCCAAAATTAACAATTCAAGGACACCAACAACACACTTCAATTAAATATTAAACCATGTGGTAATTATACCATATGTATCAAGTTCTGACTACCCTTTATCACCCAGAAATTTGTTTTCAAATAATTTTTACCAGTAATCTGAAAATATTGTCTATATAAAACCAAAGGATTGCTATTTTTATGTATGCAAAAAAAAAAACTAATTTAAAAAAGCATTTGACTAAAGTCAAAACTCTAAAGTTCATTGGCAGATAAAAATAAAGCAAATTTTCTAAAGGTTTCTAATTTTCCACAGTAGCTGGTTTCAAACACATACAAAGTAAGTAAAACAAAACAGTATATTACAAGGAGAATCTTCTTAGATCAAATCACTTTAGAAATTAGAATTTTTAGGTGCAATTCTTAAATATTTCAGAAGATACTAAAGTATGATCTAATTATTTTACAGTTCATTACATAAAATTAAAATCACAGGACCATTCTTGTTCCCTGCACATAAAGATTCTAAATAACTGAGTAAGTCTGAATTTGGACGAAGATACAGTTGAATGAAGAAGTACTACAGAAGTTTTAAGTGATGTCTGGTTTCATTATAAGTAAAAATACATCATAGATACCATATGTCCATGATTCAGAATGTCAAATTACAACATTTATTAACACCTGATGTCTATGGAAGGGAAGCAATATTTGGTCTCCTATGAAGGATAATAAAGGAAGAACACATGTCTTTTTCTAGAGAGGAGAAAAGAGTATTAAATGGAAATGATAGGGAAAAAAAAGTCTGGTCCCCCAAACAAAAGGTCCATTAGTTGAGGAGAGCAATATTACTTTTTCATTAACACTTAAAGGTATTATCCCTATTATTAGGAAGAATATAACACCATCTCATTTTGTATTATCATTTTGATGTATATCAATACCACCTTATTTTGTATTACAATTATTATGTGTATATGAACACATATATAAAAATACAACCACTCTATGGTGGCTAGGCAGTTTTGGAATAAATCCATAGTCTAAGTTACAGTGAACTTAAATCATTTATATCTTAATTACTCATTTATACCTGAACAAATTTTCTTTAAGTATACTAACTATTTTTAAATGATGTAATAAATATTCTAGTTGCAGTATTTTATTTTTCTGAATTACATTTGGGAAAAGAAGCCAGATGCTTAAACTATTTTAGTACCATATTACTCTGGTTTAACATTATACAGATGCATGAATAGAAACTTAAAAGAACATACATTTCCCATGTGGAGACATTATTTAGTCTGTGTCATTGGTGTGTATATGCAAAGCATTCTAACACTACAAATGAGAAGTTTCAGGAATGTGAACATTTAAAAGTTTCTACTCTACTGCAATGATGCTGGTGTACTTCTACCTAAGGCCTCTTAGTGATGTCAATCAACTTATGGTAGGACTTTATCAATGAGTTGCTCAGTATCCATCATTTCCTGGTGATGTGAACTATGCGTCAAGCCCCCACAGGTTTTGAAAGTTACATTGGTGGGATTTACCAAAAAGTTTTTAGCTTTTAAGCAGTAAAAGAACCAAATATTAGGGGAACTAAAGGGTCACAGCCATGGCATTGGAGAATAGACATATCTTTATTAGCACCACTGACAGGATCCTGTGGAAACTAATCCCAAAGTGGAAGGCAGAAACTGAGTGCAATCACATCTTCCAATTTCTGCTGTGCGGTAAGAGCAATATATAAAGACAACTCTCCTCCCTGGGAAAATCCTCCCCAAATAATCCTGCTAGAAGGAATTCCATTCTTCACCTCTTGGTCTGTGAAAAAGTTGATGCTTTCTGCTGCCTGTTTGGTTCCAAGTTCATCTTCCTGCGAATGGAGCAAAAGTCCAATAATATCAAACCAAGAAGGCATACTCATATTCATATTTAATGTCAACAGGCATAACCAGTGCATGCGGGCAGATATATTTGATATGTGAACTTCTGATACCTGCAAAGTCTTCTGCCCATCCATACCCTGTGTCTCCCAATCCATAAAGAAAAATAACCACTGCGGTGGCCCTGTGGGTGGTGGACACAATGGCGGGCAGTGGGGCTGACATGTTATTGCCTCACATGCATGACAGGGCATCCACCATTGGAAATGGAAGTGAGAAGGAGCCAGCTCAGGTTGCAGCTGGGGACTAGCGAGCAAGGAGCAGGAGTTCCAACCCTCCCTCCCCTGGGCATGTGCTCAAGCATGTACCTGAATTATTTTTAATCTTATCAAAAATTAAGTAAAAAAGTATTTTTTTAAGCTTGCTGACACATCACAGTATGGTAGGGTTTTGAAACAGTTAACAGGTAGAGGCAAAACAGATATTATAGTAAGCATATATTCAACCCGATGAATTCATAAACTTCAGATCTTAAAGCATTTCAAGGTAAAATTCTTGATTTTGCTTATGCATTAAGAAAATATTCAATTCAGAAGATTCAATGACAGGAATTAACAGAGATGTTAAGGATGAGTGGAAACAGAAAGCAGAAAAAAAGGAATATGGCAAAAAAATTATATATATGCAATATATGCATACACATTAATAAGATTAATCCAGAAGACTGTGAAAAAAAACTATCAAAAATGGTTTAAATTTTAAAATGTTTTTAAATATTTTCCAAATTTTCTTCAATGATCATATATCCTTTTTTTCTATAACTTCATTCTTTCACAGTATTTTACTTTGGTCTAAGACCACATTTGAAGTGCTGAGTTCAGCTGTTTGTTAAAGAATGAGAATAAACAAAAGTATGTGAAAAGCACTAGGAAATATTTTAAAAACAAAAGTCATTTAATATTCAAAATTTTGCAAGTATATAAGTATTCAGATGATGTGGCCAAAATTTATTAGTACTGCATTAAACACTTCAATTCATCATATGATTTAATATTTGTAACTCTATGTATTTAAAATTATTCTTTTTCTTGTATATATGAGGAAACTAGATTTATAGTTTCAATGACATCCTAAGGGATATACAGCTAAAAAACTGGCAGATCTAAAAACTCCATCCTGGATTGTCTTTTCCAAAGCAGTACTCTTTATATTTTGCTATATTGCTCCTCTACAGAATGAAAGGATCTTTTGAAAGTGCTCTCCGTAATGAAATTATATGAAATCAGAGCATGTCTCACAAATTCTATGAAACAATTCAAAAAGAAACAAACAAAACAAAAACACTTTTGGAGGACAATATGGTATATATATACCACAATTTCAATAATTACTTCATGAATTCCCATTACTATGCAGATTTCAAAGAATGTTTTTTTGGAAACTTTCCAGATAATGTATGGTTAGGTAGATGATGGGTCAAAAGAAATGCAAACTGATTAAAGGATACTATCCTATTTAAAGAGAGACCAAGTAAATACCAAATACGTATATGAGCTTGAATGTTCATGCCACTGTCATTTCAATTGCCTAGAGCCCTCTCTCTTCTGTATGACTCTAATGAGAGCATTTTTCACTTCTTTGTTCCTAAGACAATAAATGAGTGGATTCAGCATAGGGATCATCATTGTATAAAACACAAAGTCCACTTGATCCTTTCCCAAGGAGTAGGATCTCTTTGGTTTTAAATAAGTAAAAACTGTAGTGCTGTAAAAGATTGTGACTCCCAGGAGGTAAGATGCACAAGTAGAGAAGGCTTTCCACTTTCCTGAAGTGGAATTGATTTTCAGGATGGTAGAGAGAATGGCCACATAGGACACAGAGATTGTGAGAAGAGATACCATTACAGTAAAGCCAAATAAAATGAATATCATGATTTCAGTATCATGAGTTTCAGTGCAGGACAGGGCTAAAATTGGGGTTGTGGCACAAAAAAAGTGATGGATTACATTGGAGCTGCAGAAATGCAAAGTGTTCATGAAAAGAACATTGACCAAGAAGTTAGTAAAGCCAGTCACGTAGGCCACAGTGATGAGGGCACAGCAGAATCTCATAGACATAACAACTGGGTATTGAAGAGGATTGCAGATAGCTACATAGCGATCGTAGGCCATTGAAGTCAAAAGGTAAAATTCAGTGACACCCAAGAAGACCAAAAAGTACATCTGGGTGAAGCAGCCCATGAATGAAATATACTTGTTTGAAGTCAGTATGTTCTCTAAGGTTTTAGGTGTGATGACTGTTGAGTAACTGAGGTCAAGGAATGAGAGCTGACTGAGAAAAAAATACATAGGGGTGTGAAGCTGGAGATTCAAGAAAATTATCAGTATCATCCCTGCATTTCCCAGCAGAGTAATCAGGTATATAAGGAGAAACAGCAAAAAGAGGACCTGCTGGATCTCTTCACAGTCTGTCAATCCCATAAGAATGAAGCCAGGCACATTTGTGTTATTCCAACTCCCCATAGCAATCAACTGTTGTAAACTGTTGAGAAATAATAGGTGAAAGATGAATGACTTCAAAAAGTTTTTTATTATCTGAATGATCTGATATTTTAAAAAATTAGTGTAGTGATTATTAAAATTCATAATAAAGTGGAGATTGCAAAATATGACTAGAAAAAGCTTAGTTTGACTGCCAAATAAATATTATGTATAAATCATCAATTGAATAATATATAATAAGAGCTTATATATATTGCATAACTAGAATGATCTTAACACAACATTTTTTAGAGGAGAAAAAGTACACAGAAAGTCAAGTAACTTATCCAGGTAACACCAATAACTGTTGGCCATGATTCTTCCAAGATTTTTGAGTACAGGGATCAAGCACACAACACTTTTTCCTACTTATAATTAATTTCAGAAAAACATAAAAAAATTTAGATATATAAGAAACAATGATAGAAAAGGTTTTGCAGCATTTACTGTGTGCTTGTATTCAAAAATTATTTCAATAAATGGCAGATCAGAAAGGAGAACCTTAGGCTTTTTTAATGTGCTATATTAACACTGTAGATTGTATATTATTATTAATTTTTAATAAATATGGTTTAAGTGATTATTTAAAATCATTTCTTCCAAAAATATACCATATACATATATATGCATACATTACTTGATGACTCTGATTCCATCAGTTCCATATTTGTATTTCTGCAATCTAGGCACTACATAGATGTGGCCTAAATGATATGTGTGTATATATATATGCCTGTCCTTCTAATAATACCCCCATTTTTTGAGATAAACTAAAACACTCTAACTTTGAGAATGATACTTAACATGAGCCACCAGTCTAGACTTTATCTACATCCAGTTTTTCTCATGAATAAAATATGTAAACCATACAAGGGGCCTGAAATTTCTGTGATATATTGCATCCTTTGAGATAATTTGTGTTTTACTTTTGTGCCTGCATTTTTTTTTATACAAGTCCTGGTTGAATAGAAAGTATACCAGGAAATTATGTCTCACATACATACCTGGAAGCTACTGGGAACACAGAAGAGAGTAAACCTTGCTTTTCACCCTGATGATGCCCTGGCACCTCTTATTTTGAAGAGTGATGGTAATGCAACATTTGGTCATCCATGGTATGAATTTCTAAGGAAGACGGGTTGGCATGTTTCCAAAATTAATGTGGCCATGTTAAGAAGGTACCAGCGGAGTGACATAATCAGCTACATATATATGGCAACATGAACAGCTGCTGAAAACTCTCTCCAGAGAGTCAAAGAAACAAAGGACAATTCTGAATTGTTTGAAACTCTGGAGGAGGATATAGACAGGAAAGGGACCATGCAAATGCTGAATTAAAGAGAAGTATCAGGTAGAAATCTTGTTCCTGACCAGCCGGTCCTCTCTTCTACACTTTGTTCAGTCTAGTGTGGAAAAGGCATAGAATCAGCAAACAGGACCACTCCCACCAGGGACTCAGATTATAAAATCTTCACAGCAGTGATATATAGCCCTGCCATTTGAAGACCTAGGGGACTGGGGAGTATTTCAAAGCCCAGGTTGGTGAGGGACAAAGAGGCTGAGAAAACATGGATAGAGACTATATCCAGACCTGAGTCTGAAAGCCCTTTCCTCAACTTGAGGGAAGAAGGAGTAGGCAGCTGATTCCTTTCCTGAGGGATGGCTGGAGTACTGGGTCAGCTGAGGGAGTCCTCTACCACAGAAGGAGCCCCACATCAACTCAGATTTTAGGCAACAAAGTGAGGGCACAAGGATCCCACAGTTTCATGGGCTGTGTAGATGCAGCCTGTGATCAGGGGCAAAGCAGCCTCTGAGGACAATTAAGTTACCAAACAACTCCATCTGCTGGAAAGTCCAGAAGGTGCAAGGGAATTGAAACACTCTTGAAAAGAGGCTCCAGATCCTTTCTTAGGACCAAAGGAGCTGGTCTACATGCCCTGTATGGAAACCTGCTCCTGCTTTGGCTGAGAGATATGAATGATCCATCTGTAAAAGCAGGGGTCTAAAACAAACCCAGGTCTTGCTGGCCAGTGAGAAACAGAGGACCACTGGAAGCCAGCAGATATGTATTACCACACACAGTGTACTTGCTGGGGTGCCAGGTGCTTACCTCTCATCCCTGTGGAAGGCCATGGTGGGCATCTAATTTGGGAGGGGGATCCTGGGGTGGCAGAGCCAATCTGACAAGTGGCCAGTAAGAGAAACAAAGAAAAGATAGCAATCAAAGACAACCAACAAGAAAACCCTAGGGAAAAGACAGGAAAAAACCTCCAGGATAAACTAATAAAGAAAATGAGATGCCTAGACAGGAAAAATATCATGAGCCACATCTGAAAACATGAAGATATGGCCCAAAGGAAAAAATTAACACCTCCACTAAGACACAGGAGTTGAAGTAACTAATTAAAGATGTTCAAACAAATCTTCTAAATCAAATCAATGAGTTGAAAGAAAATGTGAAAATAATAGATGAAGGATATAAAGAAGACATTGGGTCTAAGGAAGAATTTGCAAGCTTGAAAACACAAGTTGCAGAACTTATGGAATGAAAGTCACAATAGAAGGGATGAAAAACCCAACAGATACAGACAACAGTGGACTTGGAGGAGCAGAAGGAAGAATTGGTGAACTAGAGGACAGTATCTGAAATCCTACACACAAAAGAATAAATAGTGAAAAGAATGGAAAAATTTGAGCAGGGCCTCAGGGAACTGAATGACAACATGGAGCATATGAATATACATATTATAAGTGTCCCAGAAGGAGAAGAGAAGGGAAAAGGAGCCAAAAGAATAATAGAGTAAATAATCAATGAATGTTTCCCAACTCTAAAGAAAGGCCAAAAATTACATGTCCAAGAAGCACAGCATACCCCAAACCAAACTGATCCAAATAGACCTACTCCAAGACACTAATCAGATTTTCAAATGTCAAAGGCAAAGAGAGAATTCTGAAATCAGGAAGAAGAAAGTGATCAATCACATATAAGGGAAGCTCTTTAAGACTAAGGGTGGATCCCTCAACAGAAACTACAGAGGCTAGATGGCAGTTGTATGATATTTTCAAGATACTGAAAGAGAATAACTGCCAAGAATCCTATATCCAGCAGAATGGCTCTTCAAAAAATGATAGAGAATTTAAAATATTTACAAATAAAAAGACACTGAGAGAGTTCATGAACAGGAGACATCCTCTATAAGAAATACTACAGGAAGTGCTACAGGCACATAGGAAGACAGGAAAGAGGTTTGGAGAAGAGTGCAGAAATGAAGATATCATGAGATAGAAAGAAGATATAAGCAGGCATTTGATGCTGAAGGAGTATAGAGTGTTCAAGAGGATTGATTGTATATATCCAGAAATGCATCACACAATATTGTGTGATGGTAGCACAATATTGTAAGTACATTGAGCACAGATTACTATGAGAACAGTTGAAAGAAGAAAGTTGAGGGTATGTGTGACACTGGAAGGAAAGATAGAAGATAAAGATTAAGGCTGTATAACTTAGTGAAACCTAGAGTGGTCAATGATTGTAATTAAATGTACAAATATAAGAATGTTTTCACATGAATAAAAACAAATGAATGCCAAATTTGCAAGGTGTTGAAAATAGGATGGTATTGGGGAAAAATACAATCAATGCAAAGCAGAAAGAAAGAATATACCAGAGAGTTTCTCCTCAGTTGGAAACCACATAATGTTGAGCATTTTTTTTTTGTATTCATTTGCAATGCCTAACTGATGATTGAGTAAAAAAGAGAAGGTGTTTCAACCTGTGGCTTAAAGACAGAAAATTAACCACCATAGAGTGAAAAGTACATTTTTTCAATGAAACATTTTTATATTTAAAAGTGTGAATCAGAAGAGTAAACATTTGTTGTTACACAAAAGTTAAAATACAACAAAATTCAAAGTAGAAAATGAAACTCATTCATAAATACTTTTAGTCTTTACATGTATTTCCTTACAATTATTTTCCTTTGTGCATATAATGCTTATTTATATGTATGCTTATGTGTTTACATAATTTTTATCACACTGTATTTTCAATAGCATCCTAATTTTATAATTAATTTATAATTTATAATACACCTTGATTATGTTATATTAGACTTTTGTAAAATCCACAATTTCATGTATTTTGCATTGGATGGTACTCTGTAACTAACTTCTTCCTGGAAGAGTGCACCCATTGATGAATGGGCATATTGGAGGCCTCACAAGGAAAATATGGTGGAGTTTCTCCATTTAGATTTGATCATGTCACCTAATTCATCTAAATAGCAGATGTACTGTTGTATTCAGTGACAACCATTATTGTGCAACTAGTTTTATTATTTTTAGGTATTGGTTTTTATTATATAGAAAGAAACATTAGAGAAGAACATATATATCATTCTGAGGTGGGCAAATATTTCATAATTAATTTAGTGGACAAAAGCTCATTTTCCCTATATAAACAGGTGAAATTCTTTGAAGTGAATCTTGCAATAATTAATGATAATGAAATTGAGTTTCAGGTAGATTTGCAAGAAATTCATGCAAGAATACTTGTTTATACTCTAGAATTTCAGGAGGGTATTTGATGGTATTGATCAAGGAGTTACAAAATAACATATTAGACATTTGTTTTTATGGAAGCACAATTCTCTTCATCAAAAATTCAGTGATACCAATAAAACCATATTTAGAGATTAAAAAGTCAGCAACAATTTATTTAATAATAGGTGATCCTATGGTTTAAGCTAAAGGAGACATTAAGGGAGATTGTCTGTCAATGCTACCTCAATAGGGTCTCCTTATTCCTAGCAAAATCACCATGAGAGAGTTTTTCTTCTCAGAATTGAAATAAGGTTTAATATTCACTAAGTGAACTTTCAAATAATATAAGTAAGAATTAAAGAAAGAATAACATAAACTAATTTTTTGACTAATCTTTATCACTGAATTTTTATTGGTGGGATTTCAATATATCATTTCTAATAGTAAAATAATTTTGGCAAAAGATCAGAAGTGAGAAACAGAAAAGAAACATGACTTCTCTGTTCTACATTTGAACAAAATTAGAGCTTCATTCCTGGCAAGCATTCAATGCCATTATTTTTAAAGAATTTTATTCCTCAATTTAATTCTGTTGAATTTTGTTTATGTTTTGAAGCAGTGTTAAAGAATTTTATAATTTTCTGAAAAATTGGCTCTATTGTAATTTTATACTCTTGTCCATTACTCTGGAATACAGAGGTCTAACATTCCTAATAGTACTACATGGTACAGTAGTATTATATGCTTACTTTTACAATTAAATATTTTTTACATCCCTTACTATTTACCTATTTCCTATAGACATCATATAGTTGGGGATTACCTTGTAATAGAGTCAATTACAGGGCTTTAAATTTGACTGTTTATTCCACTTACATTTATAATTTTTATTTATATGCTATTTTCATTTTGTGTCTGATTTTTTTGAAATTCTGATTCTTCTCTCCTGGCTTAATAAGGCTTAATTTGGTTAAAAAGGTTAATACAACATTTATAGTAAATTTTATTCTCTCCGTTGGACTTCATTACATTTATTATAATTATTCCTCTAGGGGATAAAATTTGCATCATTAAATTTTTTTTTTTGCACTTAATATTATGATTGCTTCTAGGCACACAAGATGGCAGGATACTCTCCAGGTATCTGGCAAAACACAGAAACTTTGAGAAACTAGCAAAACTTGACAAATCCCTTTCCTCAAAACTCCAGAAAACATATAAATGATTGCAGTAACTGAGTGAGTACTGAATTAAGAAAATACAACTTAAAACAGGTAGCACTAATCTAGCCTCTTCTCCAACCCATCCCTGGCATGGTGTTTACCAAACTGCATGTTCAGTGTATGTCCCTGGTTCTGTGTCTGGGGGATCATAGTAAATTCTATGTCCTTACAGAGGAGCTTGTGTGCCCACTCCAATCTATTCATTTGTAGCCTGAAAACCTGATCAAAACACTTATCTCTGTATTGCTCTTCCAGTACATGCACTTCAGGCAGAAATAGAGTGCAGTGAAAGCAGTGTAAGAAACAATAAATTTAAAGCAGTCTGGGATAAAAATTTCCTGGCTTTAAGACATACAATGGAGAACCCTGAAGGGGGATCTAATTCATATGAATAGGGGAGGCAATTCAATTCCCATAAACAGTGGAAAGTTCTGCATTTTCAGTAGCTACTTTAAACATAAATGGAATAAACTCTTCAGTGAAAAGGTAGAGACTGGCACAAAGCTGAAAAATCATCACCCAACTACATACTGATTATGAGAGAGTACATTTAAATTCAAAAACCCAAGCAGGTTCAATGTGAAAGGATTGAAAATACTTCATACAAATACTCACCAAAGAGAGCTGGGTTAGCCATACTTAGGTAAAATAGACTTCAAGTCCAAAACTCTTAAAAGAGACAAAGGAAGAGATGGGGCAAGATGGCAGCATAGAGAGGTGTGGAATTAATTAGTTCTCTAGAGCAACTAGTAAATAGCCTGCAAGAACTTTTAAATAGCCTGAAACAACTGTTGGGGGACAACTGTGACTGTCCATACATTGTACACCAGCGTGGAATGGGTGGAATGGCTGAGATCACAGGATAAGTGCTGTAAGTACAAACTGCATAACTGGCCCTCCTCCTCCCATGGAAGGTTGAGCTGCAAAACTTCACTTTGGGAGAAAGAAGCAGTCCCTGCCAGGAGCAAGTGAATAAAACTCAACCAAGCTCCAACTGGGGTTTTATTAACAAATGTGGACTGCTGAATACAAGCTACAAGTGAAGATAAAACCCTAACAAGCAGCAAAGTACCCTGAGGTTGCTCCCAGTGGAGAGGAGGTGGGGCTGATGGAAAACAAATACAGAGGCTTTTGGAGACAGCTGAGCTTAGAATACTGAAAACAGCTGTGTCCCAAGCAAAGGAATACAGAGGACCACATACTATCTCTGGCAAACAAGTGAAACTGTGGAACTGGGCTGGCTCTGAAAAGGGGCTTTCTCTCTTTCACCTATTTTTCTCTCTCATCTGAGTGGCTTAATGGAGAAAGCCTCAGGCATTTTCAGTTCTCAGCACCCTGACCCAGGCAGGGGTAGAGTTGACATAGCCAGAGAGGCAAAGGAGTAATTCAAGCACAGAAGATAAATCCCTAGGGGGTGTATCTTCCCTAAGAGGAGGGGGGCAGGGCCCAACTCAAGTGACTGCCCTCTCTTCAGAACTCAGACCCTAGGGCCTGAGGGCAAACAATCAAACCAGAAATAACTTAAGCCTGGTTTCTGACATACTCAGTCTCTGGCCAAGAGAGGGTCTGCTGAAAACTAAAAGAACACTTCTTTACACCAATAGGGTGTGATGGATTGACAGGCACCAGCTGCTGGGCAAGTTAGGAGAAGTGTAGCATCTAGAGGCCTCACAGAAAAGTGTGTCAATCTTCTAGGACACAACCTAGGGGAAACCTGATACTGAATAGAACCTCCTACTGAGACCTGAGCCTGTTCTGGTCTGGGGTAATATGATTGGGATAATCAAGGAAACCAGAAGCCTAGACAATAGAAAACTGCAAATGACACTAGGAAAAATGAAGATATGGTCCAGTCAAAAGAACAAACTTATACTTCTCAACTGAGATACAAGTATTGAAACAGCTAATTAAAGATCTTCAAATAGCTATGTTAAATCAATTCAAAAAACCAATTCAATGAGTTGAGGAAAGATATCGCAAAAGAGATGAAGGATATAAATAAAATACTGGATGGACATAAGAACATGAACATTTGAAAAAACAACTAACAGAACCTATGGAAATGAAAGGCACAACACAAGAGATGAAAAACACAATGGAGACATACAACAGCAGATTTCAAGAGGCAGAAGAAAACATTCACGAACTGGAGAACAAGACATCTGAAATCCTACATACAGAAGAATGGATAGGGAAAATAATGGAAAAATATGAGCAACATATAGAGGAATTGAATGACAACATGAAGCACATTAATGCACATGTCATGGTGTCCCAGAAAGAAAAGAGAAGGGAAAGGGGGTAGAAGCAATAATGGAGGAAATAATCACTGAAAATTTTCCATCTCTTCTGGAAGACGTAAGTGCAAGAAGTGCAGCATACCCCAAACAGAATATATCTGAATAGACCTACACCAAGACACTTAAAAATCAGATTATCCAACATCAAAGTCAAAAAGAGAATCCTGAAAGCAGCAAGAGAAAAGTGATCCATCACATACAAGGGAAGCTTGATAAGACTATGTGAAGATTTCTCAGTAGAAACCATGGAGGCGGGACAGCAGTGGTTTGATACATTTAAGAGACTGAAAGAGAAAAACCACCAACCAAAAATCTTATATCCACCAAAACTGTCCTTCAAATATGAGGGAGAGTTTAAAATATTTTCTGACAAACAGATAATGAGAGGGATTTTGAACAAGATACCTGCTCTACAGGAAATACTAAAAGGAGCACTACAGACAGATACAAAAAGACAAGAGTGAGAGGTTTGGATCACAACTTTCGGTGAAGTCAGCACAATAATATGAGTACACTGTACAAAGATGATTGTGAGTATGGTTGAAAGAAGAAGCTTAGGGGCATGTGGAACACCAGAAGGAAAGAGGAAGATAAAGAAGGGTACTGTATAACTTAGTGAAACCTAGAGTAGTCAGCAATTGTGATAAAATATACAAATATGTTTTTACATGAGGGAGAACAAATGAATGTCAACCTTGCAAGGTGTTAAAAATGGGGTGGTATTGGGGAAAAATACAATCAAATGCAAACTAGAGCTTCTAGTTAGCAGAAACACTGTATTATGCCTCCTTTAATGTAACAAAGGCAATATACAAAAGCTAAATGCCTATAAGAGGGGGTTATAAGGGAGGGGTATGGGATTCTTAACACTGGTGATGTCTGATTTTTTTATTGTACTTTATTTTAATTTTATCTTTTCTTTTGTTTTTTAGCTGTCATTTTTTTCTTTTTTTCCTTTTCCTTTTATCTTCCTACTTTTTCGACTCTCTGTTTCTTTGTGGAAGAAATGGAAATATCCTTATATAGATAGTGGTGGCGGGGAATGGATAACTATGTGATTATACAGGAACCATTGTTTGTTTACTTAAGATGGAATGTATGGTGCATGACTAAAACCATCTTAAAAAAAACAGGCTGATGAAACTTGAGGACATTATATTGAGTGAAATGTTAGACACAAAAAAGACAAATATTGTATGATCTCACTGATATGAACTAAGTATAATATGTAAGCTCATAGATATGAAATATAGGTTACCAAGGTATAGAATGATGCTAAAGAATGGGGAGTTGTTGCTTAATATGTGCAGAATGTTTAACTAGTTTGAATTTAAGCATTTGGAAATGAACAGAGGGGACAGTAGCATGTTATTGTGAGAATAACTAACAGTGCTGAATGGTGTGTGCATGTGGTGGAAAAGGGAAGTTTAGAGTCGTGTATGTCACCAGAAAGAAAGTTGGACATTAAAACATGGGAATGTAAAATGCAGTGACTCTTTTGGTGGACAATGTCCATGATTAACTGTACAAATATTAGAAATATATTTCATGAACTAGAACAAATGTATGACACTATTACTAAAAGTTAATAATAGATGGGTTTTGGGGGAAATGTACATATTGCAAACTATGCACTACCATTATTAATATTTTAACATTCTTTCATCAACAGTAACAAATGTACTGTACCAATACTATGAGTCAATAATGAGGGGAGGCATTGTTGAATGGGAGGATTTGAGTCTTCTTTTTTATTTTTACTTCTTTTCTGGAATAATTAAAATGTTCTAAAATTGAAAAAAAATATTAATTTTGGTGATGAATGCACAACTCTACAATGGTATCCTGAACAACTGATTGTACACTTTGCATGATTGTATTGTATGTGAATAATCTCAATAAAATTGCATTTGAAAAAGAGACACTATATTCTGAAGAAAGGGCTAATTCAAAGAGAAGATGTAACAATTAAAAATATATGTGCACCAAAACAGCAAAGCCCCACAATAATGAAGCAGATATTGAAAAATTTGAAGGGAGAAATTGATGATTCTATGTTAATAGTAGGGGACTTGAGTTTTGCCCATTTAATAATGGATACAACACATAGACTGAAGATTGATAAAATAGAAACCTGAATGATTCTATAAAATCACTATAGCTAACAGACATATATAGAACATTTTTCCTACAAGAACAGAATGAGCATTCTTCTCTCATGTTCATGGGTCTTTCTCCAGGATAGTCCATATGCTAGGTCACAAAACAAGACAATAAATTTAACAAGTTTGAATTCATACAATGAATCCTCTCTGACACTAAATGATTCTGGAAATCAGTAACTGTGGGATAATAGGAAAATTCTCTAATATCTGGAAATTAAAATATACACTCAAACTATCAATGGTTCAAACAATAAATCAAAAAGTTCATTAGGAAATATCATTAGGCAAATGAACAAAAGAAAAGCACAACAACATTTATAGGATGCTGCAAAAGCAGTGGTTAGAGGTAATTTTATAGCTTTGAAAGGTTACAACAACAACAAAAAAGGTTGAAGATCTTAAATATGAGACTTAAACTCAGAAATTGAGATACTAGAAATTGAAGAGCAAAATAAACTCAAAGTGAAAAGCTGGAAGGAAATAACAAAAATTATATTGGAGATTGGACTCAGGCAAGATGGTGGCATAGAGAGGAGTGGAAGCTAAGTAGTCCCCCTGGAACAACTACAAAAGACCAGAAACAACTAGTAAATAATCCAGAATAACTGCGAGGGGACAAACGAGACCATCCATTCATCATACACCAACCTGAATTGGGAGGAATGCCCGAGAACACAGCATAAAATCTATAAGTAAAACCTGCAGAACCAGGTCGGGAGACCCCCTCCCCCATAGCCCGAGCTGCAGAGCCACGTGGTGCCAGAGAGAAGCTCTCTCCCAGCAAGCGAATACAGCTCAGCTGAGCTCCAACTGGGGTTTTAAGTAGCGAGTGTGAACTGCTCGCTACAGGTACGCATCCCCAAAAAACAGATAGAGGCTTTGGGTGATGACTGACCTGGGAGAGCTGGAGGGTTGCCTTGGACTGGGTCTGAAGGGGACTATCTGTTTCTTTTTCGGCTCAGTGGAGAAAGCCCCAGTCATTTTCAGTTTCCAGGGCTGTGACTCTGGGAAGGGTGGAGACACCACAAGCAGAGAGGGAGACCATTGAAATGCTAATGACCTCCACCTGAGGGGTCTGTCTTCTCTAGGAGAAAAGGGGTGGGGCCATTTCCATTCAGAACCAGACCCCAGAGACTGGGGGAACACGGCCATACCTCCTTACACCAGTCAAGAATTATAGGCTAACAGGCATCACCTGGTGGGCAGAAAAGCACAGTGACCCAAGGCATCAAAGGCTGGAGCAGTTTTCTAAGACACACCCGCAGGGAAACCAGATACTGAATATTTCTTCCCTCTAGGACCTGAGTCCGTTCTGGTCTGGGAAAACCTGATTTGGATAACCAAGGAAACCATGCCTAGACAACAGAAAATTAAAACCTACACTAAGAAAAACAAAGTTATGGCCCAGTCAAAGGAACAAACGTACACTTCAACTGAGATACAGGAATTTAAACAACTAATGCTAAATCAATTCAAAAAGCTTAGAGAAGATATTGCAAAAGAGATAGAGGCTGTAAAGGAAGCACTGGACATGTATACGGCAGAAATCAAAAGTTCAAAAAACCTACTAGTAGAATCTATGGAAAAGAAAGGCACAACACAAGAGATGAAAGACACAATGGAAACATACAACAGCAGATCTCAAGAGGCAGAAGAAACACCCAGGAACTGGAGAACAAAACACCTGAAAGCCTACACGCAAAGGAGCAGATGGAGAAAAGAATGAAAAAATATGAGCAACGTCTCCGGGAACTCAAGGATGAAACAAAGTATAATAATGTATGAATCATTGGTGTCCCAGAAGGAGAAGAGAAGGGAAAGGGGGCAGAAGCAATAATAGAGGAAATAATTAATGAAAATTTCCCATCTCTTATGAAAGACATAAAATTACAGATCCAAGAAGCGCAGCATACTCCAAACAGAAGAGATATGAATAGGCCTATGCCAAGACACTTAATAATCAGATTATCAAAAGTCAAAGACAAAGAGAGAATCCTGAAAGCAGCAAGAGAAAAGCAATCCATTACATACAAAGGAAGCTTAATAAGACTATGTGCAGATCTCTCAGCAGAAACCATGGAGGCAAGAAGGAAGTGGTGTGATATATTTAAGACAATGAAAGAGAAAAACCACCAACCAAGAATCCTGTATCCAGCAAAGCTGTCCTTCAAATATGAGGGAGAGCTCAAAATATTTTCTGACAAACAGACAATGAGAGACTTTGTGAACAAGACACCTGCCCTACAGGAAATACTAAAGGGTGATAGAAGACAGGAGTGTGTGGTTTGGAACACAATTTTGGGAGATGGTAGCACAACAATGTAAGTAGACTGAACAAAGGTAACTATGAATATGGTTGAGAGAGGAAGATGGGGAGCATGTGAGACACCACAAGAAAGGAGGAAAGATAATGACTGGGACTGTGTAACTTGGTGAAATCTAGAGTATTCAACAATTGTGATAAAATGTACAAATATGTTCTTTTACGAGGGAGAGCAAGCAAATGTCAACCTTGCAAGGTGTTAAAAATGGGGAGGCATTGGGGGAGGGATGCAATCAGCATAAACTAGAAACTGTAACTAATAGAATCATTGTATTATGCTTCCTTTAATGTAACAAAGGTGATATACCAAGGTGAATGCAGATAAGAGGGGGGGATAGGGGAGGCATGTGAGACACTTGACATTGGTGGTATTCTCTGATTCTTTATTCTACTTTGATTTAAGGTTATTTTTCCTTTTGCTGCTTCCTAGCTGTCATTTTTTTGTTTCCTCTTTCTTTTGCCTCTCTACCTTTGACTCTCCCTCCTGCCTTGTGGAAGAAATGTAGAAGCTCTTGCTTAGTATGAGCAGAATGTTCAATTAGGATTAACTTAAATGTTTGGAAATGAACAGGGGTGTTGGTAGCAAGATGTGAGAATAACTAACAGCACCGAATGGTGTGTGAATGAGGTGGAAAGGGGAAGCTCAGAGTCATATATGTCACTAGAAGGAAAGCTGGAGGTAAAAGATGAAAATATATAAAAGTGAATCCTATGGTGGGCAATGTCCATGATCAACTGTACAAATACTAGAAATCACTTCATGAACCAGAACAAATGTATGACAATACAATTAGAAGTTAATAATAGAGGGGCCTATAGGGAAGAACTATATACCTATTACAAACTATATACTACAGTTAGTAGTATTTCAACATTTTTTTCATACACAGTAACAAACGTACTATATCAATACTAGGAGTCAACAATTGAGGGGGGTTGGTTAGGGATAGGGGAGGTTTAGAGTTTCCTTTTCTTTTTTTCTTTTTTCATCTTTCACTTTATTTCTTGTCTGGAGTAATGAAAAGTTTCTAAAAATTGAACAAAAATTAAATGTGATGGATGCACAGCTGTATGAGGGTACCCAGGGGCAAGTGATTGTACAGTTTGGATCTTTGGATAATTGTATGGTATCTGAACAATCTCAATAAAAACAAAAAAATTTATATTGGAGATAAATTAAATAGAGATTAAAGGCACAGTAGAGAGGATCAATAAGATGTAAAGTTGGTTCTTTGAAATGTTGAATAAAATCAACAAAATTTTAGCTAGACTGACAAAGAAAAAAGACCCCAAAGAAATAAAAAATACTATAAGATAACATATGAAAAACTGTACCCTGATATATTATATAATCTAAATGTAATGGACAAACTATAAGACAACACAAACTATCTATAATGACTCAAGAACTAGGAGATCTCAACAGATCAATGAAAACTAAAGCAATAAAATCAGTAATCAAAAATCTCCCAACAAAGAAAATCACAGGACTAGATGAATTCACCAGTGAATTTCATCAAGTGTTCCAAAATCACCAATCCTGCTTAAATTCCTCCAAATATTTGAATCAGAGTGAACACTTCCTAATGTATTTTATGAGGTGAACATCACTCTAATACCAAGACAGTTAAAGATGCTACAATAAATTATGACCCAATATCCCTTATGAATAAAGATGCAAAGTATTCAAGAAAATACCAGGAAACGGAATCCAATAGTAAAATATTCAAGTACAATTTATCCCTGTTATGAAAAGGTAATTCAACATAAGTAAATCAATTAATGTAATACACCACATTAATTGAATGAAGTAAAAACAAAACAAAATACACACATGCACATGATCATCTTAGTTGATGTATAAAAGTCATTTGGTAAAACCCATGGAAAAATGTGGAATAGCAAATATGTTCTCCAATTCTGTGACTTGTTTGTTCATTTCAACAGTTTCTCTCAAAGAACACATGTTAATATGATGAAAAACAATTTTCTCCTGTTTCATTTATTTGGCATTTTATCTATAAAATGAGATTAAACCATGGTCACACAGATGTCCTATGTTTACTTTAGAATTTTTATAGTGTTAGGTGTTATAAGTTCTAGTTTGAGAGAAATTTATATATGCTGCAATGATGAGTTAATGCCTTATATTTTGGCAAAAGACTATTCAATTTTTTCAGCAACAATCTTTGATTTTAGGACTACTTCCCCTATGGATATCCCTTGGATATCTTCATCAAAATCAAAAATCATCAAAAATCAATTGACCAAATCAGTAGCCTTGATTCTTCAAGATGATTGTATAACTACACAGCTTTCATAGTGTGACTGTATGACTGTGAATACCTTATGGCTCACACTCCCTTTATCCAGTGTATGGACAGATAAGAAAAATGGGGCAAAAATTAAATACATAATGGGGAGAATGGGGGGATAGAATGTTTTGTGTGTTCTTTTTTATTTTAATTTTTATTCTCATTTTTATTTTTTATTTTTTGGAGTAATGAAAATGCTCATAAATTGATTTTGGTGATAAATGCACAAGTATATGATGGTAATGTGAACAACTGATTTTACACTTTGTATGATTGTATGGTATGTGAATATATCTCAATAAAATCAAATAAAAAATCAATTGATCACATATGTGTGAATCTATTTCTGAACACTTTAAAAGGTCCCATTGATCTAGCGTTCATTGTTTCAACATTACCACATTCTGCTGATTATTTAGCTTGATGATACTTCCTGAAATTAGATTATGTGAGTCCCCCAACTTTATTCTTCTTTTTCAAATTTGTGTTGGCTACCTTAGTTCTTTGGTTTTTCATCTAAATTGTAGAATCAACATCTCAATTTCTGCAAAAAAAAAACTTACGTAAATTTTAGGTGGGGTTTCCTTGGAACTATAGATCAATTTTGGATTGCATGTAATAGATTACTCCCAATTTTGCTGCCTGGAAGTATCATATTTCTTTCTTCATTTAAATTCAGATTCCTCAGCCCACACTACATAATTAAGTAAGAATGCATGGGTTCCGGACTGAGCAACCATGTATTTTTCAAAATAGATCTAAGAGTTTTGTTTTGTTTTGTTTTGTTTTGTTTTTTATTAACATAGCAAATTACAGGCTACAGATTAGGGTATGATATCAGAACTCTAATATTCTAATATTTTATATATAAAATATTTAAGTAATCTGTCTACTGTCCAAACTCTCCTGTTAATATTTTTTATCCATAAGCTTACAATATTCATATATTTTCTTCTGTATGAAATTTTCATTGACCTTAAACTCTTTCATACCACTTAGAAGTCTATTGCTTTACAATTTAAATAAGAAAATAGTAATTTTTAATTAACCAATTATGAACTCTGTCATAGGTTATGATTTCATATTGTTAATGGCACATAGATAATAAATATGAGATGTAGAACTATGCACTGTATGTTTTATTTACCAATACTATGTTATATGATTTTTACTGCTTCTTTTTCACTGGAGGCCAATGTGCACTCACATAATCATTTTATCATGTAGTTCATTGTTCCCAAAATATTCACTTGTTGGCTATGGGAAAAAAGAAATATGTTGTTGCACTTCTGTTCCAGAAGAGAGTGTACTTTCTCTTTGGGATCTCCCTTGTGGACTTCAAGAAGAGCTTGTTAAACTGGTATAAGAATCCAAACACTTTATACTCTTACCTTAAATAAATGAGCAGTTCAGTTCCACAAGTTAAAGGAAAGGTTTTTTCCTCACTTAACACAATATTTTAGAAACTACAAACCTGAAACTCCAATTAGAGTATCAAGTTCAATATTTAAATTAGAGAGTGGGTGTTCTACTTAGATTTGTATTGAAAATTGAACTACATGCCTTCCACAGAACATAGGGAAAATAGGAAGGGTTGTCCACATATTTAGTTCAATATATGTAGATTAGAACTCTGCTTTAATATTTATGATGAAAGAGAATAGTGAAAGTAGGTAAACTAGAAATACAGGACCACATTTTAGAAACATGAAATTTTGTAAATGGGTAGATTAACTTTGAACTGTCCTTTGGATATATGTAAGTTTGAGATCATATTTTTTTTTCTTATAGAGGAATATAAACATATTTTAAGCTTATTTTCCCAGTTAGCTAATAGATCTATTGTCTGCTTTAGTTTTTTGTTTATTTGTTTTAATTCTGTGATCTATGTAGCTTGATGGCTTTAAACAAAAATTTAAATAGGTAGGAATATTATTTTGTACTGTTACTAAAGGATCAAATTCCAGAATTTGGAGATGTCACAGTAGGATTCTAAAATGGAGAAATAGCTTAGAATTTGCAGTCAGAGATATCTTGGCTTGAACCCTGCCTTTGCTAGTAATTATGTGGTTTTGGTCAAGTTATATGTCCAACTGGGTATCAGTTTTCTCATCTATAAAAGTATGCTAAATTATTTAGTTTTCATGTTGCTATGTAGGCTATATAAAGTGACAGAAAAAGAAAATTTCTAAATCCTGGTGACCAGTTAATAATGTGGTAGCTGCTAACATAGCTTTTCTTCTTCACAAGATCAGTGTCTGTATAACTATCCTCATTGTCATTTGCTACTTAGTTTTCTGACATATATGAGTTGAGAAAATGACTTTATTTTAGTCTTCCAGATTGACCATGATATGTCTATAATTCAGAATTTGTAGATATACTTTTTTCTCTAGCCTCTATCTCTTCTTAAAGTGAAATCAGCTACACATACACACAACAATTTTAATAGAACTGAATTACTAGTTAACAGAACTGCCCTTTGATGAGCAGATTGGATAAAATGGCTAAATCCCATCATATTTTTTATATCATCTCTACAAAGTCTTATAATAATGTAGAGAATTTTGCTAATGGGACCTGATTTCTATAAAATATACCTTCATTTGTAAAACACCATCTTGATCTACAAACAAAGCTACCAAGAGATGCCAGAAAATTATATTGCCAAGGATATCAGGGCAATTTAAATAAAATATACTATTATTTTGCTGAGATGTCCAAAGCAGAATGTGGTAGCAGAGATTAATTTTTTGTTCCCTATTAGCATAGAATATTGGGGTTCATTGGGTTTAATCTCAATAAAATGTTATTTTAGTATATATTAATTGTCATTTGACAAGCATATGTACACTTTATAGAGGAAATACATAGCTTCAGGTATGGGGCCCATTTGTTGTTCAATGCTTTGATGAAGCAAAAAACTGAATTTATAACTCTTGATTATGATTTATTTAAATTAAATAAGTAATAGCTGCATCCTTCACATGTAATATATAATGAAAAAATAATATAAAGCTATTTGAATCCATCTCATAAATAAGCACTATGCAATGACACTATGTTCATGATGTTAAACATGATGTGTCTGAAAATTTTGTTCAATCTTAGTTATTCTTTGGTTTGGAAGGATGGAGTTACGTTTCCAAGCTCAACTGCAATTTGGGGAAATATTGATATAATACAGGAGTTTATAGCTCTTAATCTTCAACAATTGTTGTCTCAGACATGCTAGTGAAGTGTAGAATTGGAATGTTGCTGAAATTTCTGTGGTGTATGTTAATTAAAATGGATTATGTAATGGATTCCTTTACTAAACACTTTATTGGTGCAATTTTCATCATTTGACTGCATATGTTTATTTCCTTTCACTGCTTAATTCTATCTTCCTAATTCCTGTTTTGCCCCTGACCCTATCCAGTAAATATTTTTGAATGTGTTTCATGGACTCTTGTAAAAGAGACAAAGATAAAGGGTGGAATGAGGGAGAGACAGACAATGGGAGAGAAAAGATGGGGTAGAGAGAAAGAGAATGAGGAACTATTTGTAACAGAATTGTATCTTTGTTCTCACCAAAATGTATTAATACATACTTGAATTATTAATTAATACCTTTATAGCCATTCAAACTCAATTAAAAATTATTTTAAAATTTGATTGTGTGATGTTTAAATTGTCTGAATTTACATTGCTGCTTTTTGCTGTGTTGAATATCAATTAAATCCTACATCTATATTTCATTCACTTTGAGAAAGAAACATTAGCAGACATTCCCTCACTGGCTTTGACTTAGCAATAATATGTCTGAAAAGATGGATTTTATTTTCTAGTTATAACTTTATAACATAATTTAAGACACATATAAATATTAAAAATGTAAATATTAGTGTACTATAAAAATTATTTAGTAAAGCACTACAAATATATTCATCCAACAAAGTGAAAGAAACCTCTAAAGCAGGAGGTCTATCTCAAATGCCTCAAGAGCTAGTGCACAATATTACTGTATGAAGAATCATGCAAGTGATGCTTTCTTGTAAGTTAAAGAAAGTAAAGTTAAAGGAAATAAAAGGGAATACAGGGAAGTGGATATTGCATGTTTTTTCTAAATCACCAAATTTTACTTGTTAAAATGTACATGGCCAAGACAAATAATGTATTCTGCCCAGATAAAGCCAACTAGCTGTAACATTGAAGAGTAGTGTATTGTTGCTGCATCTTAATTTTGAATGCTATTCATATATCTTTATTTCATCTTCTGTCATGTATGCAACAAACATTTTGAATTAGCAAATTTTAATTTGTAGGTTGCTTTATCCCTAACTTTGCTTTCCCAACACTTCTCCCCTTCAGTTTTATTCAAAGGCAAGCACTTCCAAACTTTCAAGGAAGAGACCATCCATAATTTATACAAACTCTTACAGATTATACAAATGAGAAGTACTCTGCAACTCATCCTAGGAGGTCAGCATAACCTCATTTTTTAAGAGATAAAAAATATTTACGGTCTACCATTTCATATATACAGATGCAAAAATCCTGAGCAATATTAATTTATCATTAACATCAACTTTAGAAGGTAACCTCCAATTGAACTTCTGTCTCTATTACTTTGCCTATTTTAGATACTTCATACTGCAAATAGACTTGACAGATTAACAGAATGGTCAGATTAAGATTATCATACTCCCATTGAAAGGAGAGAGGGACAAAAGAGGGAGAAAAGTAGATACGAAGAAAGAATTTTGAATGACTCTAAAAATACATCAAGTGGGATTCTGTGAGTGATTTTGTATCAGCAGAAATATGTACACAAATTATTTTAAAAATAAAAAGGACGCTCAACACAGCTAACAAAGCCAAGAGCCTTTATAAATTTTCCACTCCTTATTGGGTAAAATAAATGCATTATATTAGTAGGAAACACTAAATTCAAAAAACAGGGATGTCAGTGAATGCTATACCACCTGGGGATGAATGTCAAATCATTATTATGCAGCTTTTGATGATCTGTGAAGATTTTTTTTAGCTGTCCTTCTTCAACACAATTATATCCCATTATGCCAGATTCTCATATACATGGACAAAATCCTCTCAGCTGAGATACATGATTTGCATTACAGCTGTGTCATATAACAGGGGCCTGTGGAAAGTTATGGGAAGATCTCATCCTTTCCCATCCCCATAGTTTCCCTTCTTTGCTTGTGAAGGGCAAAATTTTTAACATGGGTTACAGACCAAGATGAATGCTTCTCTTAACACATTTGGGTATATTCTGAGAAGATAATAGCCTAGAGCTATGGAAGGATTAGGGTGAGGCAAATTCACTAATACTGAAAGCAGACTATACATACTTTCATCTAAGGATTGACCCTTCCTGATACTGTAATTTCACTGTTTGTCCCTCATTAGAAATATATTCAGAGATGCTTCCAAGCCTTGAATCTCACTGTCTGTATGGAAACACCTGCAAATGTAATACAAAATAGTATGATCAAAGCATTTATTATTGTGCTCTGATGAATATATTGTCTTAAGTCAAAAAGATTAATATTTTATTTTGACTTTACCATCAATTTACTATTGCAAACATCACTGTTGCAGAAACATCTCCCCACTCCCTATCACACTGGACCACCTATGATGTGGCATGCAGCAGTAGCCATGCTGCAGCTTCTTAAACCTTCCAAAAAGATTTCTGCAGGGCACCTCAAAGCATCTCAAGTGATTGAACCTCACTTATTTACAGCAGTAACTTGCTCTTTATTGCACACTGTTAGCTTTCATCTCTTTCCTATCTCAGTTTCCCCATTCCCTTATTTATCCTTCCTGAAAACACCTACCAATTTAAACATCATAACCCAAGATCTTGCCAAACAAACTGCTCAAGGGGAATTTAAATTCTGACAATTCCTGACTTATACAGTATTGGTAAAATGAGAGCATAGATATCCAGGGCACAAATGAAACTCTGTGATTTGTAGGAGACAATGACAACACTAATATCACATTACTAAATAACTGAAAGCTTTCATTGGAAACTAATAGTATTTGCAACATAAGCACTTACTCAGCATCAATAATCCTAACCTAATCATCACCATCTTTGCTAAGACCACATTCTAGACAAAGTTTTCAAACAATGCTTACCCCTTTCACCTTCATAATTTCCATTGTTTAGATTTCAATGTCAATGTAGAAATCATAAAATATAGAAAAAGATTCCTTGCTTTCTTCAAAGAGCCCAATAATGGTATGAAAAATACCAAGTTACTCCGGAAAATATCACTATAAAATGAAAATATTAATATGCATGTCTGTCTGTGCTGAGTCTGATCTTGGAACTATTGTCATTTCCATAATTTAAATTGAAATCATGAGTCAAGAATTGTCACTGGAGATATCTGAAAATCATAATTAGAGTCCTCTATTTACCTTAAATGACAAATTCTATTGCTCCCTCATGTAGTTGCTAACCCTGTTGAAATCAGAGGAATTTATGAGTGTTTCTCCCCTTTGAGACAAACACCTGGGAGTTTGATTGCAATTAGTTATTATCCCCAGAGCATCTGAGAGCAGGAAATGATGCCACTGGGTCTTTGCTAATTATCCAGAGTATCTTTGATCTCTCTTTTGAGAAACATTCTTTTACGTATAATTCCCTTGCTTTCCTGTGTTATTTTGTAATACCCCTTTCTAAACACTGTGGGTTAAGTACATTATTTGTTGGATACACACTTTAATCTCCCCCAACTCTGTCAATATTCAGCATTTTCCATATTGGCTTCCTGCAAGTTTTATGTCTGAGAATGAAGGTAGATTTCTTTAACATGCCCTATAAAAGATTGTAAAAGATTAAGAAGGAATGAAAATTATGAACATTTGTTACTCTTATTTAATTTTTTCCTTTAATCTCACAAGTACATTGAGTTCAACCTACCTTAATTCCTTATCACGTAATCATCATCATTCTTCAATCTCAATTCCACTGCAATTCTCCTTTCTAAATAGGCACCTCTTCTAAGAAGATTGATATATGTCTCTTAAAAAGGCATGCATCTTTATAAAGTAAATATAATGTATGTTTTAATGAACATTCATATGTTATTACATGTCATTTTGATATCTAATGTTCTCATTCCATTTTTTTTGACAGTTGGGAACTGGTTTATTGGTGGGCATAATTTGGACATGTATAGTGCTGGCAAAGCCTTCACTAGTGCAGGCCCTGCCACTTGTCCAAGGAGCCATGATTGTGGGTGTATTTGACCCACAACCACTCAGGATGATGCACTTCTCAGCCACCATGTCTTCAAATTAGCATTAAACTAGGTAAATACTCCCTTCCTGGAGATATGGATTTTCTGGTGGTCAGAGAACTTGAACTTGGCCCTGTACACACCTTGATCACATACTTCTTGTTTTGAAACTTGGTGCATATGGGCATAATGACTAGGCTGATGTGGACCCTGGCCACTATACCCTGGAGCTTTCCAAAGTCACTTCATATCATGGTCTGGAGCCTAGACTGGGGACCAGGTGAGGTCAGACAGGACCATCAACAGGAAAATACTTTCGACAAGGTTCCTGAGGGCAACCTGTACAAACAACAGGCTCCATTAACTACCAAGGAGTCTGCTCTCTGCAGCCACTACACATTGGGCCCCCATGGGGAGAAGGGGTGGTCACCTTAACTGGCTGCAGAATAAACTATGTTTTGAGATCTGTTTAATTTATTACATATATACCAATTTTTTGCTGCCTTCTCTTCTCCACTAACACAATAGTAATATTATGATATTGTCATAATCTGTATCTACCCCATTAAATAAAAGCACTTGATTCTTTAGTGTTAAATATTCAGTTAATTCCTAACTTCTGAATTACACAATATCACCAAAATCAACAACTTTGTGTGTGACCCTCTGCTGATCCATGATTGAGCATCCAGGAATGGATCACTGATCTAGGACAAATACATTTAATTTATAATGGACCTTTTCAATATTATTTTTATTAATATACATTTCACCATCAGTGTACAAAGATTTCAGACTCCTGAATTCTTATTTATGAATATGTGCTGCTTATATATATGGTAAGAATTGAGATAAATGATTTAATAAAATTTAATTTGATAAAGATAAATTCTATTTGCCTTGATATATTACTTTTATTATTCAAATACAACTCTGAGTTTGAAATTCAGTTAAGCACAATACATGTCAACAAAGAAATTCAGCAATTGTAACAGAGACAAACATAAGATCTTAATATATATATTTAATATTTCAGTGTTGGTCTCCATTGCTGATAGACTGGACCCTCAGCAGTGGTAAAGCATTCAGTCTCTACTAAGGCCCAATAGCAGGCCAAAAGCTATTTCTCTAAAGGAAAGTAGTAATCTGCAAATGATGACAAGCTTTGCTCCAAAATCCCATTGGTCTGCACAGTGTTTATCACATAGAGGCCTGAGAAGATTTCAAACAGCATCTGTATTTGGCCACTGACCGTTAAAGCACCATTGGATATGCTGGATCATTATAGGCCAAGTGGTTAAGTAGCTTGCATGACAGTCTGTGTCAGTTACAGTCTCCTATTGTTCTTGTTCCCACTCAAAATTAGAAAATTTTTGGATTACTTCATAAATGGGTCTTAGTAGCACACCCAAAGAATAAACACATTGCTTCCAAAACCCTCAGAGGCCAATTAGGTATTCTACCTCTTTCTTGGTTGCACCAGCTTATCCTTTACCTTGACATTGCCTCCTCCACTGGATACCTAGAAATTTCACTGATATGGAAGGACCCTGTCTCCCTCTGACATGTAAATATCTTACTGATAAGTCTAGAGTAATTGCTACTGCTTGCTAACTAGGTCCGATCAGCATAATGTCATCAATGTAATGGACCAAGGTGGTGTCTCTTGAAATGCTAATTTCATCAAAGAAACTGCAGATTAGATTGTTACATAGTTCTGTAGAGTGAAGGTGATTTGCTAGATTTCCAGCTGAAATCAAACTAACATGTACTGAAAAAAAAATCTGCCAAATCAATAGCTGAATGCCAAGTAGCTGGGGATGTGTTAATTTGTTCCTGCAATGATATCATACCTGAAATAGCCACTGAAATTAGAGTAACCACCTGGAAAAATTTATGAAACTCTACTCTTATCCTCCAAGATCCATCTTTTTTCTGCAAAGGTCATACAGTAAAGTTGAGTAGGAAAGTGATGGAATCACTATCCCTGCATTCTTCAAACCCTTGATGGCAGCACTGATTTTCATGAATGTATGTGAATGTATTTCTGAACTCTTTATTCAGTTCCATTGATCAAGGTATCTATCTTTTCAACAATTCCATACTCTCTTGATTAATGTTTTTGATAAATACTAAAATCAGATTATGTAAGCCCTCTAAGTTTATTCTTCTATCTTTAAAGTTTCTTTAACTATTGTATTACTTTGCTTTTTCATTTAAATTGTAAAATCACCTTGCCAATTTATGCAAAAAATGCTTCCTTAAATTTTAACTGGGTTGAATTAAATCTATAGATCAACTTGAGATTGCATTTAATTAATAGATCAAGACTCCCAATTGAACTAAAGCTGCCAAAATGCAATATACAAGAAATGGATTGACTTCTACAAAAGGGTTTTTTTTAGTTCATGAGTTTACTGTTCTAAGGCCATGAAAATGTCCCAATTAAGGTATCAACAGTTCAATACCTTCTCTGAAGACAGGCTGATGACATCTGGGGTGCCTCTATCACATGGGAAGGCACATTACTGGAGTCTGCTGGTCCTCTCCTTGGTTTAGCTTCTGGTTTCTGTGGCTCTTCAAAATGTCTCTGGGCTTCTGTCTTAGCTTCTTTCTCTTAGCTTCTTTCCTGGCTTCTCCTAGGGGAAAACTCTGTATTACATATCTTAGCTTCTCAGAGCTCTCTCCAAAATGCTTCTTCCTTTTATCATCTAATAAAGAACTCCAGTAAAGAAGATTAAGACCAAACTTGAATGGGCAGGGTCACATCTGCATGGAAACAACCTAATTAAAAGGTCCCACCCAGCAATAGGTCTGCCCCCACAAGATTGGATTAAAAGAACACAGTCTTTTATGCAGTACATAATAGAGTCAAAACAGCACAACTCCCTACCAATACATATAATTTTTTATTCCTTCTTTTCATTCTGATTCCATAACCAACACTACCTATCCACTAAGTTAAAATCTCTTGGAGTGTGACCCAGGCATCCATGTATTTTTCAAAGTTATTCTAAAAATTTCATATGTATATAGCAAGGTACTAGTCTACAGATTAGTTTATGGCATCCAGAAGACAAGGAAAGACTATAAAACTCAAAACATGTGAATTTAACTCTACCAGACCTCTAATATTCTAATGTCCTATAACATACAATATTAAAGTTATCTCTATATAGCCCCAACTCTCCTAATAATACTTCTTATCTGTAAGTGTATTTCTTCTATAAGATTCCCAATGAGCTTAAACCATCTCTCATGACACTTAGAAGTGCAGCACTTTAAAAGTTAAAGAAGAAACATAGTAATATTAAACAATCATAAATTATGTCATAGGTTATGCTTTCAAATTATTTTGTTTATTTAAATATTACATATTTGTGGAATTTTTCAGGAATTCCACAAATATGTAATATTTGAGGAATTAAAGATGTAATATTCCATCAAGAGGAAACTATTTTGGGAAATTTGTTATTAACATAATGCCAGATAGCTAATATGTATCAGAGGTAGGACTATTTCTTAGAAAAATAATCATTTGATTACTTTTCCAATCCTATAACATATGGTTTTTCCACTGAGAGATCATTTTGTCACTCAAAGCTAAGGTGTATTCATGTAGTCATTTTTATGTTTTTTTTTTGTTGTTGTTTCAGAAACTTTCACTTTTTTACTTTTATGTTGAAGATTGAGTGACCAGTTCAGTTCCAGATGTAAGAGGAATGGTTTTTCATCACTTACACAGTAGTTTAGAAACTATAACCTTGAATCTCAAACTTGTATATGTGGTTTAAAATTTAAATTTGGTGCAGTGTGTCCCAGTCTACTTAGAATTGTATTAAAATTCAACCACATGACTTCAAGGGAACATAACAGGGAAAATAGGAAGGTCTTTCTATATATACAGGTCAATAGAGCTGCAAATCAGAATATATGCCCTAACTATTCCCATGAAAAATGACAGAATAGAAACAGATTAAGGATTATATTTAAATATTAGGGATATTATTAGAGAGAGAAAATTAGTTTTCAATCATCCATTTGATATCATAAAATTGTTCCGATAAAGGATTATAAATAAATATTTAATTTAATTTACTAGTTAGCTAATTGATTTAAAAGTCATTTTACTTTATTATTACTTTAAAAATTTCAGGATCTTTTGTGCTTAATGGCTTTATAAAAGCTTCCATATAGATGAGGATATTGTTTGTATTGTTTATAAGTGATAATGATGCCAGAATTTTTCATGCCACATTGGTATTTCATATACAGCCAAGTGACTTAATGTGTGGAGCCATAGAAACCTGGACTTGAAGCCTGGCTGTGATGGCAACTGTGTGACCTTGATTGAATACATACAGCTTAGCATGGAATTTCTCATGAATAAAAAGATGCTTAATTGGTTTCCCATTGCTATGTAGATTATATAAAATTTTCACAAAATTCATAACCCTAATAACCAGTTAATACATGGTAGCTGCTATCATAGCTTTCATTCTTCTCAAGCTTAATTTTTTCAATACTGTTAACATGGATATCTTTTACTTCATGTTTTCAGACAATATAAGAGTTAAGGAAATGGTTTTATTTGAGTCGTTCAGATTGTTAAACATTTTTTTTTTTTAATTGAGATCTGTATTTTTCCCTCAAGCCTCTATCACCTTTTAAACACAACCAGTTTAATGGTCCTGAAATATTAGTTAACAGGAATACTGTTTGCAGAGCAGATTGGATGAAATGGCTAAATTCCACCCATTTTCTCTAACATGTTTCCAGTTCTTAATAGTGGTGTAGAGATTTCTGTAGTGGGACATGATTTGCTATTAAAGTACCTTCATTTGTGAACCAATTTATTCCTCTTCAGAGAGAGTCCATGGTCAAGAATTGCCAAAAATTTATATTGTCAAAAGTATCAGGAAAATTTAAGTAAACATACTGTCATTCCACTGATGTGTCCATAAGCAAAATGTAGTGAAAGAGATGAATCATTTTCATCCCTTTTAGCATAGAATATTGGTATTTGCTGGATTTATGCTCAATTGAATATTATTTAATATGTATTTATTGTCATATGACAAACATGTACATATACATAACTTAAAGAAGAAATATTCAGCTTCTAGTTTAGAGCCCATTCATTGCTGAATGCTTTGTTGAAAAATAATGTTATAAATCACTATTTTATTTTAGGTAAATAAAATTTGGATGTAACAATTGAATTTTATGCATCTTTCACTTATAATAAAAATTCAATTTATAAAAGTATTTTGGTGCATCTCAGAAATAAGCACTTTAATACAACTTGAGTATCACCCATGAGTATGATTAGGAGAATCAAACAGTGATATTTTGTGTATCTCCATTGCCAACACATACTGTGGACTGTCAGTGTCATCTTGATTATCGGAAATGGAGTCATTAGTGCCTTTGAATCTAATAAGAGTAGAAAACAAATTGTAAAAGCCCATTTTAAGATTCTGTTTCTCAAGAACCACTCCTGGTACCAAGTTGCATTAGTGTTTTCTAGGGAACAGAATCAACAAGAGATATCTATAAATAAAAGATTTTATAAAAGGGACTCACACAGCTGTGGGTATGCATGAGTCCAAATTCTGTAGGACAGGCAGCAAACTAGCAACTTCAATGAAGATGTTTGATGGACTCCTCAGGCAGTGAACTGGCAACTACAATGAATGTGCCCAATGAACACCTCAAGAGACAAACTGATGACTTCGATGAACTCAGGAAATATTTTGCTGGTTAGTCAAAGAAGTGAAGGTCTTCCATCTGTCTCACCTAAAAGTCTTCAACTGATTGGATTAAATCCAGCTCATTGTGGTAGATGTGCCCTTTGTTGATGTAATCAGTCACAGCTGCAGCTGATGATTTAGTAAACCAGCCTTCTGATTTATTAATCAGCCACAAATGTCCTTGCAGTAATGGTTAGGCCAGTGCTTGCTTGACCAGACACCTGGAAACTATCACTTGGCCAAGTTGACACATAAACCTAACCATCACAGAGTGGAACTTTCTGATTAAGTTGTTTCCATGGAGATGTGACCCATACAACTGTAGGTGAGGCTTTCTGATTATATCATTTCCATTGAGATGTGACTCAACCCATTCCAGGTGGTCTTAATTAGAACATTGGAGTCCTTTAAGAGAACGTGAGAAAGATATTTGGAGAGAAGTTAAGAGCTGACAGATGTAGGGAGATGCAGACAGAAAGATATATGGAGATGCTAAGCTGAGAGATGAAGCCCAGAGTTAAGCTCAGAGAAGCTAAGAGAGGACTCCCAGATGCTTAGAGAGAAATGTCCCAGGAGAGCCAAGCAGAGAGCTGAGAGAAACTAAGAGGGACAGGAGCCCAGGGACATTTTGGAGAAAGCCATTTTGAAACCAGAACCTGGAAGTAAAAGACCAGCAGACACCAGCCACTTGATTTTCCAGCTAACAGAGGTGATCCAGAGACAAATGGCCTTCCTTCAATGAAGGTATTGTTGATGCCTTAGTTTGGACACTTTAATGGACATTTGTGAACTAAGAAACCTCCTTAATAAAAGCCAACCCATATCTGGTATTTTGCATAACAGCAGCTTTAGCAAACTGGAACACCACCTCATTATTAACACCTTGCATTATGTGGAACATTTGTTACAAGTGATGATAGCACATTTTTATAATTGTACTATTAACTATAGCCCAGTGTTTAAATTAGGTTTCACTGTTTCTGCAGTGTAATTCCATGGATTTTTTTTAAATGTTATTCTGTTACCATATATGCATTCTAACATTTCCCCTTGTAATCACATTTAGATATACACTTCAGTGCTGTTAATTAGTTCACAATGTTGTGCTACTATCACCACCATCCATTACTAAAACATTTCCATCATTCCTAATAGGAACTTTGGACATTTTAAGCCTTAATTTCCCATTCCCTACCTCTATCCATGATACCTATATTTTAGATTCTGACTCTATGTGTTTGCTTATTCTAATTATCTCCAATCAGTGAGATGGTACAGTATTTGTCCTTTTGTGTCTGAATTATTTCGCTCAATATGATGTCTTCACGGTTCATCCATGTTGCAGCATGTATCAGAACTTCATTTCTTTTTGTGGCTGAATGATAGCCATTGTGTGTATATACCACATTTTCTTTATCCCTTCATCAGATGATGGGTTGCTTCCATCTCCTGGGAATTGTGAATAATTCCACTATGAACACTGGAATGCAAACATCTTCCTTCAATTGTTTTCTTTATGTATACCTAGTAGTGTGATTGTCAGGTCAGATAACAGTTCTATACTTTGCTTTCTGAAGAACTGCATAATTGTCTTCCAGTGGCTGCACCATTTTACATTGCCACCAGCAATTAATGAGATTTCCTATTTCTCCACACCCTCTCCAACACTCATTATTTCCCATTTTTAAAATAGCACTATTTTTAGTGTGAAATTGTATTTCATTTTGATTTTGATTTGCATATCCTTGATGGCTCATGATATTGAGCATCTTTTCATGAGCTTTCTGCCCATTTGTATATTTTCTCTGGAGAGATGTTTATTCAAGTCTTTTGCCCATTTTTAAATTTGGTTGTGTGTCTTTTTGTTTTTAAGTTGAAGGACTTCTTTACATAAATTGGATATTAAATCTTTATTGGATATGTGGTTTCCAAACATTTTCTCCCATTTGGTAGGTTGCCATTTTCTTTTCATGAAAAAGTCCTTTGAGTTGCAAAAGTTTTTAATTTTCATGAGGTCCCATTTAAATATTTTTTCTTTTGCTGCTTGTGCTTTGCATGTAAAGTCTAAGAAATCATTTGCCTAAAAAAAGGTCCTTAAGAAACTTCACTAAATTTTCTTCTAGAAGTTTGGTAGTTCTGCCTCATATTAAGGTCTTTGATCTATTTTGAGTTTATTTTTGTCTAAAGTGTGAGGTAAGGGTCTCCTTCTCCTCCTCCTCTTCCTCCTCCTCCTTCTTCTTTTTAGCATATGGAGATCCAGTTCTGCCAGCACCATTTCTTTTATTATTTTAATGCAATTTTATTGAGATATATTAACACACTATATAATCCATCTGAAGTATGCAATCAATGGCTCACAGTGTCATCATAGAGTTGTGTATTCATAACCACAATCAATTTTAGGACATTTTCATCTCCTCCCCAGTAATATGACAAAAATAAATAAATGAAAGCAAAACAGAACACCCAAAACAATCCCATACCCCATATGCCCACCCTGTTATTTATCTGCTTTTTCTTCTTTATTTTATTACCCATCTGCCCATACACTAGATCCAGGGAGAGTAAGTCACAAGATTTTCACAATCATGATAAAATCTATATAGTTATATAATCAACAAGAATCAAGGTTACTGCATTACGAGTCAACAGTTCCAGGTATTTCCTTCCAGCTATAATAATATGCTAGAAACTAAAAAGGAATATCTATAAAATGCATAAGAATAACCTCCAGAATTATCTTCATGATTTGGTGCCTGTTCATCTTTTTAATGTCAGTGTATCCTTTTTGGTCTCCTTTCTATTTATACACAAAACCCAGTGATTTGTACATGTCTTGAACTTGCCAAACTCTTCTCAGTGTTCATCCTTCCGCATGTAACAGCATACCCCATAGGAATAACTTCTATTCATTGGATTCCAGCTTTATTAGCAACTTTTAAAATGGCCTTCTCTAACTACCTCATCCAAAGTAGAATTAGTCCACTATTTCCTGACATGGTACTCTGTCATCTCTATAAAATTTACCACATATGATATTAGATTTATAAGTAATTAACATATTTAATGTCTGACTCCTTTACAAAAATATAAAGTCAATCTAAACAGAATCCTTTTTCTGTTTTATTAATCATTGTACACTGAAAACAAAATAGTACTGGCACAATATATTTTCTCAGTAAAAATTTTTAAAGTAATCAATTGCATAAGTAATTAGTTATTAAATGTAAATCAGAGATAAACTCTTAACATTTCTAACCTAAGGTTAAGCAAAAATTGTTTGAGTATTAAGTAAATGAAAGGAAAACTTGTTATCACAAACTGGGGAACAAGTAATAAATTCACATCTTTGCAACAAATAAATGGGCTCTTATTTTATTCTAAACAGCAAATAATTCTCTAATGGTTCTGAAGCTCTTTCCCCCCATATTACATCACCTTGATGTCAATTATGTGATTGGTCTAGCAGCTTCTCCAAATGCAGATGTTCTTTCAACATTGTTTGGAAAATCCCAGTGAATTTAATTAAACAACAAACAGTTTTGGACACACTCCAATTCCAGAAATCAATATTAAATGTTGTAGTTAGAAAGGATTAAAGGTCCAGTGCCCTTTGTGTGTGTCAGGGAGAAGACATTATTCTCTTAAAAACTGCGCTAACTGTATAAGGAGATGCTTTGCTAAGCTTGAAGTCTTATTTTAAAAAGAACTTAATACTCACAAAATCTCAAGCACAACAAGTTTGTGCCATACCAAGACTCTCAAAATCTCAAGTACAATTTTTGTTTAAACCAACACAATAGAATTAAGGGTAAAAAACCTGAATTTATATTTTTTCTCTTTTAAGAACTGGATAAGTAACCATGAAAAATTTCCCTTGTAAATGGCTAGTTACTATCTTCTTATGTAAAAATAGAATTTTTTGCCTTTTTGTAATTATCTTAAGAAAGGAAATTTTTGTTTCTGTTTTTAACATGGATACCTTTTAAATAAATCTATAGTGCAAATAATTTTCTGACATATTCCTGAAATTCTATGGAGAAATGGACACACACAAACATATCAAATCAAATCATTTCCAAGGAAGAGTACAGATTTTTTCCCTCTGTGATCATACAAGATAGGAAGAGGGATTTCCAGGTGATTTTGTGACTTAAAAGTTCCTCATTCGGATTGGGAATAAAGGCTTCAAAAAGTAAGTTATAGAAGCAACCACATTTATCAATTTTGTGAATTTTATTTTTATGTAGGAATTAATATCAATGGGACTTAAAGGAAGTGAACAATTGAAACAACTTCTGTTAGCAGCACAGATAGATTCTAAGTCCAATTCCATTATGTGAAATGTGTTGCCTTAGAAAAATTAAATAAATATTTTGAGAGTTGGTTTCTTCAACTATAAAATGGGGATAACAATTCTTAGAAAGGTTAAATGTGGTACATTGAATGAAATTATATATATAATCTAAATATATATTTTGTAGCATGATATATGTGTGTGTGTATATGGACATAGCAACTGATACATAGTTCAGCATAAAAAAATGATAGGTGCTCTTGCTATTTTATTATTTCCTTTCAGTAATATTTTTTGCCTATTTCAATGGGATCAATGGAATGAAAATTTTATTTTCTCACCATTTTGTTTTCCTTTTACAAAATATATAAGCTTATGATACATTCTTATATGCAGAAATTGAAGTTTTTGATATTTTATAACAAAACAAAAAAACGGTTATCTGTGTTGGTCCAGGTACTGTGCTACACATGCTTTCACATATTTTAGCTCATTAGATACCTATAAAACTAATGAGTAGCTGTCATCATCTCATTTTACAAAATTAGAACTATGGCTTAGAGTGGTGACTATCATTTAATAACTGTCCCATGGCTAGTTTTAGAAAAATACAGTGTTTTAGAAATATGTTCTATCATAAGATATGATTTTCTCTACTTTGAGAAGGTAAAATTGATTTTGCATTCATACTAATGGTAAGATTTTTTTAAAATGAAAAAACAGTTTAAAAAGGTTTTTTGCTTTTCTATGGCATTATCATCAAGGTTATTAGTGGGAAGGAGATATTTATAAGCAAATGTAATTGTCAAGAGACTGGGTGGAGACTTCAGTTCAGCAACACTGAAAAATAGGGGGAATACAAGTAGAATTGGAGTGGACCCTGAGCATAATGAGTTCTGGAATAAATCTTGAGCCTAATGAGAGAGTGCACCCTCTGTGATGTCTGGGAGACTACTGTTTTTGAAAGGCTTGAGAAAAAATGGTTTCCTATAAGTGTGTTTCCATTGAATGAGTAAACAAAAGATTAGCCTCTACAATTCATCTTTTTTCAATATCTATTATAAACATCTATAGAATTGTACATTGAATTAAGAAAATGGAAAAGCATTTTGCCTACTTGAGTAGTACATTAACTTCTGCCAAAATGAGAATTATAACAGAATAATTAGGGGAATTAGTTAAGACAAAACAAAACAAAACAAACTGAAACAAAACAAAACAAAAAACAGATCATTTATTCTTTTGTGGTCCAAGACAGGAAGATTGGATTTCATTGAGTATTTTATAGGAATCCATGATGGGAGATTTGAGCAGGGAAATGGCATGATCACAGTCAGATTGGAAAAGGAGGATCATTTGGGCTGCTATAGGAGCACAGACTGTTGGAGACAAGAGTGAAAACTGAAAGACCAGCAGTAGTTTATTGCAGTAAGCCAGGGAAGTAGTGAAGAAAATCCAAACTGTGATATATTTTAAAGGAAGAGTTGTTAAAGATGTCAATAAGTAACGCTTGAGGAATTAAGGAGTGAAGGATACTCTGAGATATTTACTCTCAAAATTACCATGGAAGGTGGTCATATTTAATGAGAGAGGGAACAACTAGGAAGTTATAGGTTTAGTGTGGAAAATTTAAAATATAGTCTGATAGTGATTTGATATTGAATCAGTGATACCCATTTGGTAGTTGCAACATAAAAGCTTGTGCACCAGAGGAGAGATAAGGGTCACATATACAAATCTGAGATGCTTCAGCATTTATAGGTCAGGAAAATGAGGACAATCCCCCCAAACAATATAGGAAGAAGGTTTCAATGAATTGGGAGGAAATCAAGGACAATGACCTTTGGTTGATAGCCTTCCATTATTTCCTCAAGCCATTTTGAATGTGTGAAATACCTTAATGGGTCTTTATGTTTACACTTCTGTGACTTTATATATCCTGAGCCTTTTCAAGGAATTCTTTTTCATTCTATCTTTTATTGGTCAATTCTCACTTTTCCTCTAAGCTAACATAAAACATTGCTTCCTCTGGGAAGACTCCCCTGATAACAGTTTGATTTAAATGTTACTATACTTAGCACCCTTAGCATCATATGAATATATTTATAAATAGCAGTTATTACATTGGTCTGTATTTGTCTGACCTATAAAATCAATGAAGATGGAGAACTATAATATACATGTTGGTAATCCCAATATCCTTGAGAGGCTTGATAAAAATAGAGGCTCCATAGACATGTTTTCATTGAATAAATAAATAGGAGATTATGCTTATAATACATTTAAAATATTTTCATTGTTTTATAGATAAACCATTTCTAAGATCTGATAGAGACACCAATTAAAGAGTAGATGGAATCAAGGAACAATGTGACATATTTCATACTCCTTGGTCTCACAAAGAATCCAAAGGAAGAGAAAATACTTTCTGTTATGTTCTTATTCTTCTACATTTTGACCATGGTGGGCAACTTGCTCATTGTCTTGACTGTAACTGTCAGTAAGACCCTTGGATCTCCTATGTACTTCTTTCTTGCTAGTTTATCTTTTATGGGTGTCATTTATTCCTCATCCCTTTCCCCCAAAATGATTTCAGACTTGTTCTTTGGACAAAAGACCATATCATTCCAAGGTTGTATGATCCAACTTTTTACAGGGCAATTCTTTGGTTGATCACAGGTCTTCCTTCTGTTGGCCATGACATATGACCGCTATGTAGCTCTCTGTAAGCCCTTGCATTATTTGATTATCATGAGACAATGAGTGTGTGTTTTACTGTAAATAGTTGTCCTGGATTGGAGGTTTTCTACATTCAGTAATTCAACTTATTTCACTCCATTGACTTCCATTCTGTGATCCCAATGTCATTGATCATTTTATCTGTGACAGGTACCCTTTATCGAAACTCATCTGTACTGACACCTATGTTATTGGAATCTTAGTGCTGGCTAATGGAGGACTGATCTGCAGTATTGTATTTCTGCTCTTACTCATCTTTTATGGTGTCATTCTGCACTCCCTATAGAACCTTAGTCAGGAAGGGAGAAGGAAAGCCCTCTCCTCCTGTGCTTTATACATCACTGTGGTTGTCTTCTTCTTTTTTCCCTGTATTTTCATGTATGCAAGACCTGCTAGAAACTTTGCTATTGAAAAATCATTAAGTGTGTTTTACATAGTCATAACTCCCATGCTGAACCCCTTAATCTATAGTCTGAGAAATTCAGAGATGACAAATGCTATGAAGAAACTTTGGAGAAGAAAAGTCACATGAAGTTATAAATATGTGCATCATCTACTACAAAGTGAGTCATTTGGCTTTCAGAAAAACTTCTGGAACCCAGGAATCATACTAAATCTGATGCACTAGCTAACCTTTATAGCTAGTATAGTATTAAAATTAAAGAATTTACTATAATAACAGTTTCCCTAGTAGAAGATAAGTTCTATAATTTCTTATTTGTCACTGCACCCAGAAAATTATAGTGAATGTATAGCAGGGAGTCAGTAAAACACATAATGAATGATTGTTTTTTTACATTTTCCTTGATTGCAACTAATTTTTGCATTTTCATTATTAATTTCTTTCTCATCCTTAGTCTAATATTATTTAAATGCTCATCTATTTTTATTCTCTGTATTATTATAGTTAAAATATTTAATGTTATGTAGGTTGTACCCTTTATTCAATTTCACTTGCATGTCATGATTTTTAAATTTGCAGTATTTTTTTCCTTTTAAACATCATAATATGTAATTTAAATGGAAATCATTGAAATAGGTATAATTTTAAAAGTAAATCTATGTACTCCTTACCAATTTCCCAGTTTTCCTGCCCAGAGGGAGTAATTGAAATCTATTTTCTAAAATTTGTCAGGTAATAATCCTTGCAGAAACAAGCATATTCACACATATGTTTGTGTTTATTCAATGCAAGTATGAGTTTGCTTTTTACTACTCAACGTCTTGAAGATCTTTCCATATCAGTTCACTTAGACCTATCTCCGCAAGTGTCCTCCTACTGCATAAACTCCTCAATGAGTTTTCTTATGTTAATGTATCTAATTTGCTTCATGTTCTTTCCAATCATTTCCTATGTCAAATAATTTTATACTAAATATATCTTTTTACATATGTGCAGGTATGAGTTTCTAGAAATAGATTTGATTTTGGTATTTAAATTGTATATTTATTTTAAATATTGTTGCTGTAGGTTACTGCCAAAATGTCAAACATGGGGTTGTACCAACTGCACCGTTCACACAGTCTGTGAGAATATGTTTGCCTACTTTCTCAGCAACCAGTGCTTTGTTAACATTTGTGGTATTTCACATTCTGATAAGGGAAATTGTATTTATTTATTTTTTATACTTAAAATTTTTATTCTTAAAAATGATTTGAGCATTTTTTCACATGCTTAAAATTCTTTATATTTCTTTATCTGTGAATTGTCTTTTAATGCCTTTTACCAATTTTCTCCAATTGTTCCTATTTTCCATACTAATTTTTATGAGTTAATTATACACTGAATAATTTATCTCTTTTATGACTATATATGCAATTATTAATTCCCAGCTTGTGATTTGCTTTTAAATTTTTTATGCCATGCAGAAGTGTTTTGACCATGTAGAATATTTTAATGTTTACATATCTGATTTATCAAAATTACATGTTTTTAAATCTCCTGAGAGAGACTTTCCATGCTTCTATATTACCAAAATATTCTTCCATAATATTTTTTTGCATTTCATAAAAAAAAAACTTTTTGGCACTTTATTTTATATTTAATTTTTTGATCTACCTAGATTTTTCTTTTCTCTTTTTTTGTTATATACAGGGTTAGATAGGGATTGCATTTTAGTTGTTTTTCAGGATGGCTGTGTTTTTTATAGTTGCATAGTTACCTTTTGCCCACTGATTTGAAATCCCAGGACTCTATTTTGTTCCATTTATCTTATTTTTAGTGCACAAATTCACATGATATAATTGCATTTGATTTATAATACATTTTGACATCTGATAAGCTGAGTATTCCCTCATTACTGTTCTTTTTCAAACTTATGCACATTCTTGCATATTTACATTTCAAATTTAATGTAAATAAATCAAAATTCTAGTGACAAAACAAAGCTCAGCTTGTATGTTCAATGAGAGTTTATTCAGGGGGATTAATTTAGGAAGAGTTTATATCTTTAGAAAACTGAGAATTCTTATTCATGTACAGGGATTTTCTTTGATTTAGTCAAGTTTTACTTTACTGTCCTTACTCAAGTTTTCTCAACACATTTTTTAAAGATGGTTTTCTTCACACACAATACATTCTGTCCTAAGTAAACAATCATTAGTTCCCGGCATAGTCATGTATTTATGTATTCAGCACCATGACTGCTATCTATATAAGGACATCTCCACTTCTTCCACAAAGAAGGAGGAAGAGCCAAAGAAGTTAGAGGGACAAAAGACAAAGAAAAAAGAAAGAGAGAGAGAGAAAAAAAACAGACATGACACCTAAAAAGCAACAAAAGGAAAGACAGACAATATCACCAATGCCAGGAGTCCCATAACTTTCCCCTGTGGCCCCCATATGCATTTAGCTTTGGTATATCACACTTGTTATATTAAAAGAAGCATAATACAATGTTTCTGTTAATTATAGTCTCTAGTTCACATTGATTGTATTTTTCCCCATCCCACCCTATTTTTAACACCTGGCAATGTTGACATTTATTTGTTCTACCTCATGTAAAAACATAGTTGTACCTTTTATTAAAATCATTGAGCACTCTAGGTTTCACTGAGTTATACACTCCCAGTCTCTATCTTCCCTCTTTCATTCTGGGATCCCACATGGTCCTCACCTTCCCCTTTCAACCATGGTCACAGTCATCTTTGTTCAGTGTACCCACATTGTTGTGCTATCTCCACATTGTTTCTCAAACCTCTCACTCCTATCTTTTCCTTTCTGTCTGCAGTGCTTCCTTTAATGTTTTCTGTAAAGCAGGTATCTTGTTCACAAACTCTGTCATTGTTTGTCACAGAATATTTTAAGCTCTCCCTTATATTTGAAGGACAGTTTTGCCAGAGATATAAGATTCTTGTTTGGTGGTTTCTCTCTTTCAGCATCTTGAATATATCACTCCACTTCCTTCTGGCCTCCATGGTTTCTATCGAGAAATCCACACATAGTCTTATCAAACTTCCTTTGTGTGTGATGGATCACTTTTCTCTTGCTGATTTCAGGATTCTCTCTTTACCTTTGATGCTTGATAATCTGAATATTAAGTGTCTTGGAGTAGGCCTATTCAGATCTATTCTGTTTGGGGTACACTGCACTCCTTAAATCCATAATTTTATGTCTTTCATAAGAGATGGGAAATTCTCATTAATTATTTCCTCTGTTATTGTTTCTGCCCCTTTTCTCTTCTCTTATCCTTCTGGGACATCAATGATGTTTATATTCCTGCATTTTGTTTTGTCCTTAAGTTCCCAGAGACATTGCTCATATTTTTCCATTCTTTTCTCCATCTGTTCTTTCATGTGTAGGCTTTCAGGTGCCTTGTTGTCCAGTTCCTGAGTGTTTTCTTCTGCTTCTTGAGATTTGCTCTTATATGTTTCCATTGTGTCTCTCAACTCTTGTGTTGTGCCTTTAATTTCCATAGATTCTGCCAGTTTTTAAATTAAACTTTTGATTTTTACCTTATGTACACCCAGTGTTTGCATTATACACTTTATCTCTTTTGCCATATCTTCCCTAAACTTTTTGAATTGATTTAGCATTAGCTTTTAAATTCTTGTATCTCAGTTAAAGTGTAAGTTTGTTCCTTTGACTGGGCCATAACTTCATTTTTCTTGGTGTAGGTTCTAGTTTTCTGTTGTCTAGGCATCTGGTTTCCTTGGTTACCCCAATCAGGTTTTCCCAGACCAGTATGATCTCCAGTCTTAGAAGAAGGCAATAGTACCACATCTCCCTGGGGGAGTGTCTTAGAAGATTGGTTCACCCTGTGAGGCCTCAGATCACTGTGCTTTTCTGCCCAGCAAGTGGCACCTGTCAGCTTGTAACTCCAGACTGGTGCAAGGAGGTGTGTCCTGTGGCTGTTTTCCCCCAGGCTCTGGGGTCCAGTTCCAAATGGAGGGTGGGTAGTAGAGCTGGGCCCCAAGTCTATCCATTAGGGAAGATGCCCACCCTAGGGAGAAATCATTAGTATTTGAATAGACTCTGCTTCTGCTATCTCCACCCTTGTCTGGGTCAGAGTGCTGGGAACTGAAAATGGCTGAGGCTTTCTCCACTGAGCCTAAAAAGGGACAGAAATCCCCTTTCAAGGTCAGTTCACAGCCACCTTCTGGCACTCCAAGTTCAATTGTCACCAAAAGCCTCTGTCTGCTTGTTGGGGATTCATAGCTTGTATTCAGCAGTCCATTCTCATTAATTAAAACCCCAGTTGGAGCTCAGCTAAGCTATATTTGCTTGCTGGGAGGGTGCTGCTCTCTATTGCCATGAGGCTTTGCAGTTTGGGCTATGGGAAACAGGGGTCCCAACTTGGATTTTCAGTTTTTATTTACAGATTTTATGCTGCACTCTTGGGCATTCCTTCCAATCCACTTTGGTTTATGATGAGTGGGCAGTCACATTTGTCCACCCTGCAATTATTCCATATTATTTACTTGTTGCTTCTGGCTATTTATTAATTGTTCTGGGGGACAAATTGGCTTCCACTCCTCTCTATGCTGCCATCTTCTTCCATCCCAATTGACTTTTCTTAGCTACTACATTTGCAGCAAATAAAACAAATCTTGGTAGAGAATAAAGGCTTAATGAACATTTCCTTAATAAGTGGCCATCATCTCCACTTAACCCACTGAAGAGTAAATGCATTTGTGAAAAGGACCTTTGTTAATTGGAATGTTTTTTAAATTGATGACAGTCTAATACTCCTGAAAAACTGAAATGATGGAATTTTGTTAGCTTGGTATATCAGTCATTGTTCTCAGCTGAAGACATGCAATCACCTCTTGCTAGTTTAAGTTGAAGGGATTTATTATAGATTAATGAATCTTTGGAAGGACTATATTCATAGAGTAGAACTACTTGCAGTAGCACACCACTATGAGACAGCTTGCTAAGGGAGCTACTGATGGTAGCAAAAAGGCTTTCCTACTTCTGTCCAAGTGGGGAAGATACTACCACTACCTCTGACCTCAGAACCACTCTTATTCTGCTGAGCCCTCACTAGTACCAGCCTCATAGTACCAATTTAAACTCAAGACTTGCACAGATGAACTGGAATGGCAGAACCCAAATCACAAGTTTGCACTCTTGTGGGAAGGAGAATTGGAAAATGTAGTTGTTTGGATTTTGTGTTGGGAAAGTAAAATCACACTTTGGGAAACAAATAAATGATCAGGATGCCTTTTTCTAGCCACATATCACCAATGTTCAATACAGTTGAGTTCTGGAGCTCATATAATTGATTTTATTTTGTCCTATAAATAGTTTTTCTTTTTTTTAATTTCTACAAAATATAAGGTGTCCTTGTCTCTGTTTGCCCTACACATAGAGAAAAATAGTCATAAAGGGCTCCAAGATAGAGGGAAGGAAAATTATCTCAGTTGATCCCATAGACAGTTATATTCATACATTCATGTAAATTTTACTGAATACCTGCATGTAAAGCATTGTTCTTGGGGTGGAAGTAGAAAGATAAATGAATGAGATGGTACTTAACCTTCTAGCACTAATATAATATACTATATGATTCTGTAGAAATTCTCATAAAAATCTTCAAAGTAATTTTGAGATTTTTGGTTTAATGGAAGCATCTTCAATTAAAAATTTTGCTTCTCTGACTTCATTTATTCTAACTTTAAAAATGTACCAAATAAAATAGAAGTTACTTGCTAAATTTTATATTACCCTGAAGGTTTTTTCCCTCTTCATCTTTTCAACCTCATTTGTTTTATTACCTCCTTTTCTATTTACCATCTAGAAACACTGATGTTTCAGAGTCTTGAATTTACCAAGTCTTTTCATAGTTGGTCTCTCCACATGTAACACTTGCTATGGTAAAAATTTCTCATATTTTGCATTTCAGTTTAATACAATCTAGAAAATCAGCCTTTTCTGTCTACTTTATGCACTGTAGAATTCTTCCTTGTATTTTCTGTCATAGTGCTCTGTTTATTGTCTTTATAGAACTTATCACATATTATAATTAGTTTTATTTTTTTAAGTCATTACCTTATTTATGTAAGGGAAAGTAAGTTGAATGTAAGAATATTCCTTATTGTTTTTCCTTTTATTAACTATTGCTTCCTACATTCATAATATAGCACCTTGCACAAATATGCTCTCAATAAAAATTAAAAAGTAATAAGTAATTGGATAAACAATTAGTTATTACATATAAATTGGAAATACAATTTTAACATATCTGACCATACTTTAAGTTAGATAAAATTGAGCATTAAAGAGAAGAAAAACTTGCTTGGGAAAAGTGAGGAAATAAGTAAGAAATTCTTATACAAGAAGAGTTGACTGATATTTTATTCTCAATAACAAATAAACCACTAATGGTTGTAAAGCTATCTGTTGCATTCATATAACACCAATTATGTGATTGGTCTGGCAGTTTCTTTACATGTAGATGTTCTTCAAATCTGTGTGGAAACTCTCAGTAATTCTAATAAGCAAGAAACATATATGCACTCTCCAATTGTACTCAGTATTAAATATTGTGGTGTGAAAGGGTAAAATGTCCATTTTTCTTTGTTCAAATCCTGGAGAAGACACTATCTTTTCCAAAACTGCATTAACTATTTCAGGAGATCCTTTGCTAGCCTTAAAGCATAATGTAAAATAGGCACAATAATACACACAAATGTCATGTAAAACCATTTTTTTTTTTGGTCAAAAGAAATCAATAGAATGAGAAGTGCAAAAATGTTAGAGATTTTTATTTTTCAAATTACTGGAAAATAAGTCACTAGGAAAAAATTGTTCTGTGTAAATTGTTAGTTATTTTTAATAAGGTATAAAATTTGAATTTTTAATAAATTGTGAAAAGAAAGGACAATTTTTGTTTTCTGTTTGCACCATGGAATTTCTTTTAAATATATCTATGGTGTGAGTGATATTATTCTCAAATATTTGGAATAGCCTGTGGATAAAATGGACTGACCTATCCATATGAAATCAAATCCTAAAGACAGAATGCAGCTTTTTGCCATCTTTGGTCATACTGGAGTGGAAGAGGGATTTCTGTGTCCTTCTGAATAGGGTAAAAAAAAATCCTACTTCTTGAAGTAAAACTTTCCCTATTTGCAAATGACATAATCCTATATACAGAAAATCCCTTCCACCAAAACTACTAGAATAAATGAATTCAGCAAAGAGACAGAGTACAAGATCAATACACAAAAATCAGTAGTGTTTCTATAATGAACAAATGGTAGAAGAAATAAAGAAAAAAATCCATTTACAATAGCAAGTAAAAGAGTCAAATATATAGGAATAAATCAAACCAAGGACATAAAGGATTTGTACACAGAAAGCTATAAAACATTTCTGAAAAGAAATCCAAGAAGACCTAAACCAATGGAAGGATATTCCATGTCAATGGATTAGAAGACTAAACACTGTTAAAAGTCAATTCTACCCAAAGTGATTTACAAATTCAATGCAACCCCACTCAAAATTTCATCATCCTACCTTGCAGAAATGAAAGAGAATATCATCAAATTTATATGGAAAAGGAAGTGGCCTCAGATACCCAAAGGCATCTTGGAATAAAAAGAATGGAGTTGGAGGACTGACACTTCCCATCATGAAACTTATTACAAATCCACAGTAATCAAAACAGCATTGTACTGATAAAAGGACAGTCATATTGATCAATGCAAATTATGTAAGAGTTCAGAAATGAGCTCATACTTTTATGGCCAAAATATTTTTGACAAGAGTGCTACACCCCTATTTCCACTCAATTTGGAAAGAATAATCTTTTCAATAAGTGGTGCTGGAAAAACTGGATTTCCATATGCAAAAGAATGAGTGTGGGCCCCCATCTCACATCATACACAAAAATCAATCCAAAATGTATCAAAGACCCAAATAAAAGGGCCAGAATTATAAAACTTCTGTAAGACAACACAGAGAAGTATCTTTAGGACTTGTGTTAGGTTTCATAGACTTTACACAAGAGGCACTAGCAACAAAGAAACTATAGCTAAATGGGACTTCATCAAAATTAAACACCTTTGTGCATCAAAGGACTTTATCATGAAAGTTAAAAAAACAGCATTTTCAATGTGAGAAAATATTTGGAAACCATACATCCAAAAAGATTTTAATATTGAAAACATATTAAATCCTGCAACTGAACAGTGAAAAGACAATCAATTTAAAAATGAGCAAAAGACTTGAATAGACATTACTCCAAAGGGTATATAGTATATACAAGTGGACAAAACTCACATGAAAAGATGCTCAACATCATTACCAATTAGGGAAATGAAAATCAAAATGAAAATGAGATACCATTTCATACCTACTAGAATGCCTTCCATTAAAAAATCAAAACAGAACATTTCAAATGCTGGAGAGGATGTAGAGAAATAGGAACACTCATTCAGTGTTGGCAAGAATATAAAATGGTGCAGCTACAGTGGAAGACAGCTTGGCAGTTGCTCAGAAATTAAGTATGTAATTACTACATGACCTCACAATCCCACTTCTAGGTATATATGCAAAAGGATTGAAAGCAGGGACAGGAACAGATATTTGGACACTGATATTCATATAGACATTGCTCACAATTGCCAAAATATGGAAGCAATCCAAGTGTCCATCAGCATATCAATGGATAAACCTTGTGGTATTATTTATTAGTAAAATGGAACAAATTTCTGACATATGTTAAAACATGGATGAAACTTGAATATATGATGTTGAGTGAAATAAGCTAGCCACAGAAGGCAAATATATTGTATGAACTTACTGATATGAATTAATTAGAAGAAACCAATTGATAGAGCCAGAAACTAAGATACAGGTTACCATGGGCTTGGTTGGGGGTAAACAATGGAGAGTCAATGCTTAACTGGTTCAGAGTTTCTGTTTGGGGTGACAGAAAACTTTTGGTAATGTTTGGTTGTGGTGTAGCAAATAATTGTAGAAGTAATTTATACCACTGAATTATATATGCAGCTAAAAGGGGAAATTTTAGGATATATATATACATATACATATGTATATATATAAAGCAAGAATAAAAATTAAAAAATTACTGTATAAAGCAAACCATGAACCCTAATGTAAACTGTGGGCTATAATTATTAATATAGGTATAATAAAATTGTTTCATCAATTGTAGCAAAGATACCATTATAATGCCAAATCTTAATAATAGGGAAAACTGTGTGTGAGGGCAGGAATATGGTAACTCTTTATTTTCTATACGATTTTTCTGTTAAGCTACAACTTCTTGAGTTAAAAATAAAAGAGATATTTATAAAACTCTTCCTTCAGATTCTGAACAAGTCTTGGAAATGTAAGATTTTAAGCATTAATGGTAGAAACAAGGCTTTTTATTTTTTTAATTTTCTTATAATGTTAGAATTTATGTCAGTTGAGATTATAAAAATTGAAAAGTTGAAAAAAAACTTAAGTTTTGAAGAAAATCAAACTCAGAATTCAATTCCTGTTTTGTTATTTAAAAAAACAACCTTTCAAAAGTAAATGATTATTCTGTGCTCAGGTTCTTCAACTATAAAATGGGGATAACAATACTTGTTATTGTAAGGATTGTACGTGATATATTAAATGTGATACTATATAGTACATGCTACAAAAGTTATCTTATATATTATACAGTAGATGAGAAAAATACTGGTCAGGCTTATGTAACACTTGCCATTAATAAAGAAATTCTTAAATGAAATAATCAGCCTTTTCTTAATATCAAGAGGAATACTTCTATATGGAAAAGCTGTAGACTAATGGCAAAATTGTGAATAGTCCATCACAAACACCATCTCTTTCCTCTGATAATATGGTACCTGGCATAGACCCTGAACTTAAACAAGTTAGTGGACACTCTGTGATGGCTGGCCCTGCCTTGTTTGAAGAACTTAACACAATCTTGGTGTTCTATAGACATGTGTCAATTGAATGAATAAACAAAATTGTAAGTTTACATCTTTCACCAGTATTTATAATTATTTTATAGGTAAACTGTTTTCCAATCTTTGAATTTAACATTTATAAAAGAATAATGGAACTGAGGTGATTGAAAAGTATTTTGTATACTTGAGATGAAGCATAAAGTCTGAACACATTTGAGAATTGTAAGGATGAATTTGGGAGGTAGCCTGGAACCAGGTCATCTTAGATGTTTTAGTCCAGGATCAGAAGATTGGATTTCATTGAGTGTGTGACAAAAATCCACTGTGAGGGTTTTGAGCAAAGAAGTGACATATCTGAATCCAATATCAAAATGATCACTTATTGCCATGGGGGCACAGATTGTTGGATACAAGAATGAAAGCTAAGAGACCAGCAGGAGGCTATTGCATTAGGACAAGGAGGCACCAAGTGGTAGTAAGAATGTTTAAAATTGGCATGGTTTGAAAGTAGAGTCAATATGATTTGTTATAGGTATCAACACATAATTTGAGCAGAATAAAGAGATGAAAGTTACTGTGAGTTATTTGGTCTAAACATGGGGAAGGCAGCAGAATTTAATGAGATGAGAAATAGATTTGGAATGTGATGTTAAACCTTTAGTTTTGTGAATACTGCTTTGAAATCCAGTCAATGATGTTCCTTAGGTAGCTGTATAATTTTGAAAATTAAGAGTTAAGGCCTGGAGATTAAAAAAAATGTATTATTTCTCTTTAGGGCATGTGTCCAAATAACCCAGAAGACATATTATATCTGATGAACAATTCCCTGTCCTTCGAAACACTTATAATTATAATTAAAGAATTCACTATATGGTTAGTTTATTAATAATTTTCTCTGCTAGAGTGAAAGCTCTAGAATAACTTATCAGTGCGCATATAGTAGGGAGCAAATAATAATATAATACAAACTTACCTATATTACTTTCTTGGTCATCTTTAGTTTTGTTTGTAATTCTGCCATTAGATGCTTATTTATTTCATTTTATTACTTAAAATCATATAACTAACACTGTTGGCAGGAGCACATGGAAGACATTTTGACAATAACTATGAACATCATCAGGATAAAATACTTCTCAAATTGAACATCTTGACCAAAGGAAGATGTGAAATTAAATGAAATAAAGTTTCAGTGACTGAAAGATTCCAAATGGAGTCAAGAGATCACTCTGGTGGGCATTCTTATGCACTGCAAAGAAGCATTTTTAGGTTTTAATGCATTGGAATAGCTGGAAGTAAATACCTGAAACTATCAAACTGCAGCCCAGTAGCCTTGATTCTTGAAGACAGTGTGATTGGGAAAGCCTTGTGGATCACACTCCCTTTATCCAATATATGGATGGATGAGTAGAAAACTTGGGACAAAAAACTAAAAGAAAAATAGGGTGGGGTATTATTTGGGTGTTCTTTTTTACTTTTATTTTTTATTCTTATTTTCACTTTTTCTGATAAAAGGAAAATATTCAAAAAATAGATTGTGGTGATAAATGTACAACTATATGGTGGTACTGTGAACAATTGATTGTACACTTTGGATGTTTGTATGGTATGTGAATATATCTCATTAAAATTGAACTTTAAAAATACTTCTCAAATCTATTTATGTTATGAGACAAGTATTCCCTTCATTCCAAAATCAAACAAAGAGATTATAACAAAAGTACAGTCTCATGTCTTTTATGAACACAGTTGCAAAAATCCTCAAAATATACAAATAAAACAAAATTATACAACATGATCAGGTGGAAATTATCCTGGGAATGCAAGTACAATTTAATTGAAAAATACCCAGTGTAATTTGCCACAGAAAAAGTCTAAAGATTTGAAATCATATGATCTTCTGAATTGATGCAAAAAAATACTCCCCAGGGATCTGTTTAAAGTTTCTCAATGTTGGTTGCCTCTGCCACAGTGTTTATAACCTTGTCTTACTGGAACTGCTCTATTCTTGAGTCACATACTTCCTTTTTAATATATGTGTTTATTGCTATAAATTTCCCCCTCAGCACTGCTTTTGCTGCATCCCATAGGTTTTGGTATGTTGTGTTCTCATTTTCTTTTGTCTCTATATATTTAGCAATTTCTCTTGCTATTTCTTCTTTAACCCACTGATTGTTTAGGAGCATGTTGTTTAACCTCCAGGTATTTGTGAATTTTCTAAGTCTCTGATGGTTATTGACTTCTAATTGTATTCCATTATATTAAAAAGGAAGAAAGAGCCAAAATCAAAGAAGTAATGGATCAACTGAAGAAGCTAGAAAATGAACAGCAAAACAATCCTAAACCAAGTAGAAGAAAAGAAATAACAAGGAATAAAACAGAAATAAATGACATAGAGAACAAAAAACAATAGAGAGGATAAATAACACCAAAAGTTGGTTCTTTGAGAAGGTTAACAAGATTGACATGCCCCTAGCTAGACTGACAAAATCAAAAGAGAAGAGCCATATAAACAAAACAATGAATGACAAAGGTGACATTACTGCAGATACTGAAGAATAAAAAAGTTATAAGAAGTTACTATGAACAACTGTACGCCAACAAACTGGATAATAAAGAGGAAATGGACAATTTCCTGGAAACAGATGAACAACCTTGACTGACCAGAGAAGACATAGAAGACCTCAACCAACCAATCACATGCAAAGAGATCCAATCAGTCGTCAAAACCTTCCCAAAGGGAGGAGCTAAGATGGCAGCATAGTGAAGAGTGGAAGACTGTTAGTTCCCCCCAGAACAATTCACAAATGACCAAAAAATTAGAAAATAACCTGAAATATAACTGCGGGGAGACAAATGTGACTGTCCACTTATCATCCACCAACCTGAATTGGGAGGAATGCCTGAGATTGCAGCATAAAATCTGTAAGTAAACCTGTGGACCCACACTGAGAGCTGAGAGCCAAGAGTCCCTACCTCACAGAAGCCTTGTGGTGCTACAGAGCAGCACTCTCTCAGCCCAGCTCCAAATGGGATTTTAATGTTAACTGCTCAATACAGACAGTGAATCCTCAACAAGCAGAGGCTTTTGGTGACAACTGACCTTGGGAGAATTGGTGGACATATCTGTCTCAGAATGGGGAGCACAGAAGATCAGGTGCTATTTCTGGATTATGGGTGAACCTGGGAGATTTTCTGTCCCTTTCTCTCTCTCTGGAGAAAACCTCAGCCATTTTCAGCCTGCAGCACTTTACAGTAAAGACAGCCTCAGCCATTTTAAAATCACAGCACTTTGACCAGCATACTCAGAGAAAAAAAGAACTTATTGATATGCAGATAACATCTCTGGAGGAGTCATAGCTTCCCAAGAGGAAAGGGAGGGGCCCAGTTCTACTGCCTGCCTTTCAGGAACCAGACCCCAAAGACTGGGGGAGGAGAGCCACAGGCCACACCCTCTTACACCAACCAGTGACAAGCTGGCAGGTGCACCTGCCAGGCAGAAAAACACAGGTGTATCAATCCTCTATGAAAAGCCATCAGGGAAACCAGATACTGAATAATTTCTCCTTCTGTGACCTGAACCTGTTCTCAGCTGGGAAAACCTGATTGGAGTGGCCTAGGTGGTCAGATGCCTAGAAAACAGAAAACTACAACCTACATTAAGAAAAATGAAGCTATGGCCCAGTCAAAGGAACAAATGCACACTTCAACTGAGATACAGGAATTTAAACAACTAATGCTAAATCAATTCAAAAAGTTTAGAGAATATTTTGCAAAAGAGAGAGGCTGTAAAGAAAACACTGGGCATACATAAGGTGGAAATCAAAAGGTCAAAAAACAACTAGTAGAATCTATGGAAAAGAAAGGCACAACATGAGATGAAAGACACAATGGAAACAAACAACAGCAGATCTCAAGAGGCAGAAGAAAACACTCAGGAACTGGAGAACAAAACACCTCAAAGCCTATACACAAAGGAGTAGATGCAGAAAATAATGTAAAAATATGAGCAACATCTCCAGAAACTTAAAGATGAAACAAAGTACAAGAATGTATGTATCATTGGTGCCCCAGAAGAAGAGAAGGGAAAAGGGGCAGAGGCAATAATAGACATAATAATCAATGAAAATTTCCCATCTCTTATGAAAGACATAAAATTACAGATCCAAGAAGCACAGTGTACTCCAAACAGATTAGATCTGAATAGGCCTATGCCAAGACACTTAATAATCAGATTATCAAATGTCAAAGACAAAGAGAGAATCCTGAAAGCAGCAAGAGAAAAGCAATCCATCACATATAAAAAGGAAGCTTAATAAGACTATATGTGGATCTCTCAGCAGAAACCATGGAGGCAAGAAGGAAGTGGTGTGATATATTTAAGATACTGAAAGAGAAAAATGCCAACCAAGAATTCTATACCCAGCAAAGCTGTCATTCAAATATGAGGGAGAGCTCAAAATATTTTCTGAGAATCAGACAATGAGAGTTTGTGAATGAGAGAGCCACCCTACAGGAAATACTAAAGGGAGCACTACAGAGTGATAGGAGAAGAAGGAGTGCATGGTTTGGAACACAAATTTGGGAGATGGTAGCACAGCAATGTAAGTACAATGATAAAAGATAATCATGAATACAGTTGAGAGAGGAAGTTTGGGAGCATGTGAGACATGAAGAAGAAAGGAGGAAAGATAAAGAATGGGACTGTGTAACTTGGTGAAATCTAGAGTGTTCAACAATTGTGATAAAATGTACAAATATGTTATTTTATGAAGGAGAACAAATGACTGTTAACCTTGCAAGGTGTTAAAAATAGGGTTGTATTGGGGGAGGGATGCAATCAATGTAAACTAGAGACTGTAACTAACAGAATCATTGATAATGTAACAAAGGTGATATACCAAGGTAAATGCAGATAAGAGGTGGTGATAGGGGAGGCATGTTAGACACTTGACATTGGTGGTGTTGTCTGACTCTTTACTCTACTTTGATTTAAGGTTATTTTTCCTTTTGCTGTTTCCTAGCTGTCATTTTTTTCCTCTTTCTTTTGCCTCTCTACCTTCTTTGACTTTCCCTCCTGCCTTGTGGAAGAAATGTAGATGCCCTTATATAGATAGTGGTGAAGGTGGTGAACACATAAATATATGACCATAAAGAGAACCATTGATCATTTACTTAGGATGGAATGTATGGTGTGTGAACAAAACCATATTTTTTAAAAAATGGGTTGATGACAAAACCTTGAGGGCAATATACTGAGTGAAATAAGCCAGATACATAAGGACAAACATTGCAGGGTCTCACTGATAGGAACTAATTATAATATGTAAATACACAGACATAAAATATAAGGTACTAAGATATAGGATGAGGCTTAACAATGCAGAGCAGTTGCTTAGTATGAGCAGAATGTTCAACTAGGATGAACTTAAATGTTTGGAAATGAACAGAGGTTTTGGTAGCAAGATGTGAAAATAACTAATGGTGCTGAATGGTGCATGAATGAGGTGGAAAGGGGGAGCTCAGAGTCATATATGTCACCAGAAGGAAAGTTGGAGATCAAAAGATGGGAACGTATAAACCTGAATCCTATGGTGGGCAATGTCCATGATTAACTGTACAAATATTAGAAATCTCTTCCATGAACCAGAACAAATGTATGACAATACAATTAGAAGTTAATAATAGAGGATCATATAGGGAAGAAATATATACCTATTGCAAACTATATACTACAGTTAGTAGTATTTCAACATTTTTTCATAAATAGTAACAAATGTATGATATCAACACTATGAGTCATCAATTGAGGGGGTTTGGTTAGGGATATGGGACGATTTGGGTTTCCTTTTCTCTTTTTTTCATGTTTCACTTTATTTCTTGTCTGGAGTAATGAAAAGTTTCTAAAAATTGAACAAAAATTAAGTGTGGTGATGGACGCACTGCTGTCTGAGGGTACCAGGGGCAACTGATTGTACACTTTGGATCTTTGGATAATTGTATGGTATATGAACAATCCCAATAAAAATTAAAAAAGAATTTAAAAAAAGGAAAGGAATAAAAATGTTAAGAGTGATTCTCTTTGGGTAATGGAATTATCAGTAATTATTTTTCTTTTTTCTAGTGATGTCAAATATAATCACTTTTTATGTTATGAAGAGGGGGAAATAATTTTTTAAAAAGGGAAAAAGTATTAGAGAAAAAAAAAGTGACCTGACCATAAATATGAGGATTGATGTCTGAGACCTCAGTTCTATTCAATTGCACTATATGTCTGTCCTTGTGCTAGACCCATGCTGTTTTGATTACTGTGGTTTTGTAATAAGTTTTTAAAACTGGGAAGTGTGAGTATTCCAACTTCATTCTTCTTTCTTAAGATGGCTTTGGCTATTTGGGCCCCTTATCCTTCCACATATATTTGATGATTGTTTTTTCCATTTCTTCAAAGAAGGCTGTTGGAATTTGAATTGGGATTGTGTTGAAAACTGTAAATTGCTTTGGGTAGAATTGACATCTTAACAATATTTGGTTTTCCAATCCATGAACACAGAATGTCCTTCCATTTATTTAGGTCTTCTTTGATTTCTTTTAGCAAGGGTTCATAATTTTCTATGTAAAAGTTATTTGCATCCTTGTTTAAATTTATTCTAAGATATTTTATTCTTTTAGTTGTTATTGTACATGGAATTTTTTTCCTGATTTATTCTTGGGATTGTTCATTGCTAGAGTATAGAGACACTACTGATTTGGAGGTGTTGATTTTGTTTTCCACCACTTTACTGAATTCATTTATTAGCTCTAGGAGCTTTGTTGTGGATTTTTCAGGATTTTCTGAATGCAGGATCATGCCTTCTGTAAATAGAGAAAGTTTTACTTCTTCCTTTCCAATTTGAATGCCTTATATTTGTTTCTCTTGCCTAAATGCTCTGTCTAGAACATCCAGTACAATGTTGAGTAACAGTGGTGACAGTGGACATACTTGTCTTGTTCCTGATCTTAGAGGGAAAGTTTTCAGTCTTTCATCATGGGATGTTAGCTGTAGGCTTTTCATAAATGCTCTTTACCATGTTGATGAAGTTTCCTTTATTCCTAGTTTTCTAAGTGTTTCTCAAGAAGAGGTATGTTTATCAAATGACTTTTCTGCATCAGTTGAGATGATCATGTGTTTTTCCCCTTCATTCTTTTAATATGGTGTATCATATTAATTGATCTTATTATTGTGATGGTTTGAATCTGTATGTATCCTCAGATAAATCATGTTCTAAAATCTAACCCATTCTTGTGGGTGTCAACCTATTGTAAGTAGGACATTTTGATTAAGTTACTTCAGTTAAGGCATGACCCAAGGTGGGTCTTATTCCTCTTTCTGGAGTCCTTTATAAACTGGATGAATACAGAGAGCAAGAGAGCTAATAAGAGAGAGAGAAAGTGCATAATGGAAGCAAGAATCTGAAAGCAACAAAGCCTAGAAGAGAAGGGAGAGACAAGCAGATGCTGCCTTGTGCCTTGCCATGTGGCAGAGGAGTCCAGGATCTCTGGCAGCTGGTCTTCAGGAAGAAATCACCATCTTTTTGATGTCTGGATTTGGACATTTTCACAGCTTCAAACTGTAAGCTTCTAAGATAATAAATTCTCATAATTAAAAAAACATATATGGAAGAAATAAAGTACCCAATAGAGGTATGTTGAGTGTGGCAAACACTAAGTTGTTCACAGGTCCTCTTTCTATGAGAATTCCTTTTATTTCTGATGTCAGGTGTCCATGTATTTGAGGGAGGAGTGGAGTCTACCATCAATTCATAGGTGTGAATCTGGGTTAGTCTAAACCAATTATGGTAATTCTATTCCCCTTTCCAATTACTATTTTAGGTTATGCATATGACACAATTCTAGCCAGTGAGACAAAAGAGAAAATTCTTGGAGTTCTTTATGCTAAAAATTTGCATTTTCTGAACAATGCCCTCTAGGGGGATGCTGGAATTGCCATCCAACAATGACCACTTGGGCCTTTGCACAGGGAAGTTACCTGACCCCAGCCTAAAAGTACACACCATTTGAAAGATGATTGCTAGCTTTTTACTGGAGGTTAGTCAAAATTGCTTTAATTACTAAATAACATAATATTGTTTTGAGACCTAAAATACCTTATGTCCTGGATTTTATCAGATAATGGATACTTATATCCTAAATTTTACCAAATAAACAGAAGGACTCCCTTATTACATATAAATGTAAATCCAAGAACATGTGAAAGGAAAGGTCATTTTATCAACAGGCTGCTTTTGTGCCTTGGTACCCTCTTTGGATCTTCTTGAGGAGTTACCTAACTGGATAGATGAATGAACCTCTCCAAATTATTAGTTATTAGAGGATTTCTAACAAGTAGCATGGGATATAGATGGTAGCTTTAGACTTGGCAGGCACTCAATGTAGAAAGTGGCAGCAGAGAGACTGGCTGATTGAAGAGGGAACAGATAAGTGGGCAGAATTATGAGCAGAGTTCCTTGTTGCTTCAAAACAGGATGATAACAATAGTGATGTAGTATAGATTTTACTTATTTTGGGCAGTGAACCAATGGAATGAGAATACCCTATGGACTGGCAATATGGTCTGGAAAATGGCCCTGGTTTGACCAAAAGCTAAAGATCTTTGGTTTATATAAATGAAGGATCTGGTTGCAAGTTAATCCAAATTTTAAGGAGAAGATAAAAAGGGAACCAAAATGAATAATGGAGGAAAGGAAAAACAACACTATTTTTGTAGCATTTAGCTATATTTATAGGTAGCCATTATGGCGATAGTATTTGTTTGCAGAAACATACCCATTCTTTGGAAGCTAAAGTTCCAGTATGGTTTACCAGGGGATTTAAGAAGCATTATATCTGGAGTCATCTAGGTGATGCATCTCATTGACTCTGACACCATGTGGGTGAAGACTTGGAAAAATTATGTTGAAGAGTTGGATCCTGAACGCACACAAAGGGGTGTAGTCAAAAATTGATCTACACATGACCATGCAACTCTTAATCTAAATGATGGTCTGTTGAGAAAGGAACCTGGATGTGCTGGATAAAATCTACCTGCTTCATGCTTTCCTTGTCTGCTCTGCCGCTTTTGAATCTTAATTTTACAGACTGATGACAACAATCAAAGTAAAGAATACATGAAAACAGAAACCAATATGGTTGGTTTTAGGATTGACTACATGGGCTGTCCTTATCTATCTATTTGGGGTGCCTGTGGAAAGCTCTTTGGTATATTGAAACAAAGTATATTTTAGGGGGACTAATACTCATATGATATTATCTTGGGGAGCTCAACATTTTTGGATCCAAAACATATACTTGAAATTTACTCAAACAATGCCTGTATAACAACAACATATTTGGTGGGATAAATTAACATTGGCAAGAACATTCTAAAAGAACCCCAGTGTGGTTGGCAGATATCTAGGAGTCCAAGCAGAGATTGACTTTATTGAAGAGAGCCATAATGAGGAAATTGACTTAATTAGCCTTTATTGGCTACAAAGAAGGGATTTTTTTTTCAGGAGAATGTGAAAGGATGGCAAGGAACCTGGGCAGGTATGATTTTTGTAGAAAAATCAATAAAACAAAATAAAAAAAGTAGTTACAAAGCATGCCAGAAAAAAAAATGTGCAAAACCATGGACTCTGATGCAAGAGCGGCTGTGAAGTATGTTTCTCCCAGTGAGTGCATAAGCAGGTACTTCAAAGTCAATGGCCTGGATCTTGGCAGCAGAAGCACAGGAATGAATTCAAGGGAAACTTTTAGTCCCCATTTCCCAGGAGAATGTGTAATTTGCTTAGGTGCTCACTAACTTTCAATGCCTTACACATAGACTAAAATCTGAAGTACCCAATAGCAGTTAGTTGGAAATAGAAACCTATTAAACTTTATTAGAATTTTACTGCTTGAGAGATGGTGGCCACTAACTACAGGTAAAACTAATTGGGATCTCATGTCATACAGTCTTCTAATATTAAGCAGGGTATAAGACTAGACTTATGGGGGTGCAGAATCCAGAATTAGATAAGACTTGGCCCTGGATTCCAACCTCATCCCATGACATCATTTGTTACACAGGCAAGAGACTGCTTATTGCTAGCATACAGAAATAAAATGTTTGTGTGTATATCCTTTCCCCTGCCACATATTTGAGTTGGTATATTAGCTGTAGTAGATTTCTAGTAGATTCTTTGGCATTTTCTCTACATAGGATCATGCCATCTGCACATAGAGGTGATTTTATTTCTTCCTTACAAGTTTGGATGACTTTGCTCTGGCTAAAAATTCTACTACAATATTGAATAATAGTGATAAAAGCAGGTATGTTTATGTATTATTCATTTGGGGTCCAAAGTTTTCAGTCTTTCACAATTGAGTATGATGATAGCTGAAGGTTTTCATATATTTCCTTTATAATCTTCAGGAAATTCCCTTCTTTATGAGTGTTTTATCAAGAATGGTGCTGGATTTTTTTAATACCTTTTTGTGTGTCAATTGAGATGATCAATACTTAATTCTATTAGTCATATTGAATTTATTTTCTTATATCACCTCCATCTATTGCCAAAAGTTTTCCATCATACTAAATAGAAGCTCTGTGCCAAATAAGAGTTAATGCCCAATTCTCTAACCCCATCCTGTCCCTGTATTCTAGTTTCTAACTATGAATTTATTTATTCCACTTATTTGATATCACTGATATCATACAATATTTGTCCTTTTGTTCCTGGTTTATTTAGATCAATTTGATGACTTAAGGGTCATTCATGTTATCTCAGGTATCAGGAATTGACTCCTTTTATGGCTTAATAATGTTCCTTTGTATGTGTGTACCACACTTAGTTTATCTATTCATCTCCTGATGGACACCTGGGTTGTTTCCTTTTTTGGAAATTGTGAATAATACTGTTATGAATATCTGTGTGCCAATATCTGTTTGAATCACTGCTTTTAATTATTTTGGGTGTATACCTAAATGTGGGATTGGGGGTCATATGGTAATTCTATACTTAATTTTTTGAGAAAGTCTCAAACTGTTGTCCACAGCCACTGCATCATTTTATAATACAGCAACAGCAAATGACTGTATCAGTTTCTCCACAGCTTTCCAATACTTTTTATTTTCTGTTTTGTAAATAGTATCCAGGATAGTGAGTGTGAAATGGTACCTCATTGGGGTTTAGATTTGCATTTTCCTAATGACTTATGAAATTCAGCAAATTTCCACATGCATATTGGCATTTTGTATGCCTTCTTTGGAGAAGTATCATTTCAAGCTTTTTTGCTGCACCCTCCCACACAAACTTTATTTGTGCAATTTTATTTCATATAAACTGCACCATAACTTTCTGTGGTAGGTAGTATTATGCTCATTTTTTTAATTTAATTTTTTTTAATTAAATAAGTTGGGTTTACAGAAAAACCATGTAAAAAAATAGATTTCCAATTTCCTCACCCCCTGTATTATTAACACTTTGCAATAGTGTAGTACCTTTGCTACAATTGATGAAAGAACATTATAATTGTACTATTAACTACATAGTCCATAGTTTATATTAGGGTGTATTTTTCCACTATAGCATCATATTATTAACATCTTACATTAGTGTGATACATTTGTTATAGTTCATGAAAGAATATTATTGTAATTTTACTATTAACTATAGTCCATTATTTAAAATAGGGCTCACTGTGTTGCATAGTCCTGTTTTATAATTTAACTTTTATTCTAGTGACATGTATGACCTAAAATTCCCCTATTAACCACATTCATATATACAATTCAGTGCTATAAATTATTTTCACAATATTGTGCTACCATGGCAACCATCCATTTTCAAATCACTTTACAATCAACCTAAACAAAAATTCTGTGGACATAAAGCAGTAACTTCCCATTCTCTACCTCAACGTAGCCCCTGGTAAATTATTTTCTAGATTCTATCTCTATGAGTTTGAATATTCTAATTATTTCATATCAGTGAGATTATTCAATGCTTTTCCTTTTGTGTCTGGCTTATTTCCCTCAATATAATGTCTTCAAAGTTCTTCCATGAACCAGCACTTCATTCCTTTTTAATGCTGAAAAATATTCTACTTTATGTTTATACCACATTTTATTTACTCATTCATTGGTTGATGTATTCTTATGTTACTTCCATCTTTTGGCAATTGGGAATAATGCTGCTGAAAACATCAGTGTGAAAATATCCATTCTAGTTGTTGCTTTAAATACTTTGGGGCATACACCAAGTAGAGGGATTGCTAGGACATATGGTAATTCTATACTTTGCTTTCTGAGGAACTGCCAAAGTGTTTTCCACAGTGGCTGCACCATTTTACAATCCTATCTGCAGTGAAAGTGTACTCTTATTTCTCGACATCCTCTCCAACACTTGTAATTTTATGATTTTTTTTAACAGTAGAAATTCTAGTGAGTGTGAAATGGTATCTCATTGTGGTTTTGATTTGCATTTTCCTAATAGTTATTGATGTTGAACATCATTTCATGTGCTTTTTAGCTATTTGTATATGCTCTTTGGAGAAATGTCTTTTCAAATATTTTGCCCATTTTTAATTGGGTTGTTAGACACTTTATTGTTGAGTTGTAGGACTTCTTTTATATTCTGGGTAGAAATGATTATTAGATATGTGGTTTCCAAATATTTTCTTCCATTGAGTAAGTTTCTTTTCATTTTCATGATAAAGACCTTTGATACAAAAGTTTATAATTTTGATGAGGTCCCATTTATCTATTTTTTTTTCTTTTTTTGCTTGTGTTTTGTGTGTAGAGTCTAAGAAACCACTGCACAACACAAGATCCTAAAGTTGCTTCCCTACATTTTCTTCTAAGAGTTTTATAATCCTGGTTCTTTTATTTAGGTCTTTGATCCATTTTTTTTTAAATGGTGTGAGGTAGGGGTCCTCTTTCATTCTTTTGCATAAATATATATCCCATTTTTCCAACACCACTGGTGAAGACTATTCTTTCCCAATTGAATGGACCTGCAGCCTTGTCAAAAATAAATTGGCTATAGATGTGAGTGTATAATTCTTTTAATTTGCTCTTGGAATTGGTTTCCTATTAATTCTGGAGGATTTTTATTCATATTCATAAGCTGTGTCTGGAATTTTCTTATCTTGTTTTCTTTGTGTGTGTGTGTGTGTGTGTGTGTTTCTTAATTCTCCACAAAATGTTTGGTAAAATTCAACAGAATGTGACGTATTAGACTGCTGCTATTAATGGAAAACCATTTCTCCCTTGAATTTTATGAATATTTGCATCAAATATTTGGGGGCTCTGTTGTTAGTTGCAAATAAATTTATAATTTCTAAATCATTTTTGATATGTCAACACCTTGTTCAATATATGGTGTCATATTTTATTCTTTGTAACAGTTTTTGACTAAAAGTCTATTTTACCTGATATTGATATATACAAAGCAGCACTCTTTTGCTTGCTATTTGCATGGAATACTTTTCCATCCTTTTACTTTCAACTAATTTGTGTATTTCTATTTAAGGGGAGACTCATAAATAATACATAGGTGTAACATTTTTTTCTATTCTTCAGTCTCTTCTTTTGATTGGAGGGTTGAACTCATTTACATTTAAAGTAATTATTGATAAGGTAAGACTTAGTTCTGACATTTTGCAATTGGTTTCTGTATTTTTATTATTTTTTTCCTCATTTATTCCATTACTCTTTACTGTCATGTTTAGTTGACCTTTTTGAGTGAAACATTTAGAATTACTTTCTCATTTCATTTTGTGAAATATTTTTAGCATCTTAAATCTACAACAATCATGTTTGATTCATTCACTACTTATAGCATATTCAATCTATTATTTATTCTCCTCCATCCCTTTCCTTTATGTTGCTCTTGTTTCTCAGCATAATTGTTTGCTCTCTCCCAATCCATATATTTTAATTACTTTTTATGTGTTTTATTTTTGATTATGTAAAAATTAAAAAAGTGGTGTTAAAATGCATAATGTCATAACCTGGCATTTATATTTACCAATGTAGCATCTTTTGTCTAAGATCTTTATTTCTTCCATTTTACAGTTTAGTCTATGCTCTAATTTCCTTTATTTTAAATCTGAGGAGAACCTTTTAGTATTTCATTTAGTGCAGATCCAATGGTGATGAACTCTAGCTTTTGTTTGTGTGGAAAGTCTTAATCTTTCACATTTTTAAAATTAATTGTACTGATACAAAATCCTTGGTTGGAATTTATTTTCTTTTGGTACTTTAAAAATGCCATCCACTGTTTTCTAGCCTTCATGGTTTCTTGTGATAAATTGGCACTTAATCTTTTTGAGGATCTATGGTTCATGATGTGCTGCTTCTCTTTTTGCTTCTTCCACAATTCTTTTAGTGATTATTATTGACATTCAACAATTTTATTTTTAACTATCTTTAATGGGTATCTTTCAGATTAACCTATTTGGAGTTCATTGAGATTTTTGGACATTTGTGTTCATGTTGTTTGTCAAATTTGGGAAGTTTTCAGCCACTATTTCTTCAAATGTTCTTCATCTCCTTTCTGTCTTCTCCTTTTGGAACTCCCATATGTGAATATTGGCACACTTGGTGTGTCAGGGTTTGCTAAGGAAACAGAATAAATGGGAGATATCTGTAAATATGAGAGTTTATAAAAGTATCTCATGCAACTATGGTGGTGCACAAGTCCAAATTCCATAGGGCAGGACATGCAAGTCCAAACTGTGTTGGGCAGGTGGTGAGTTGGCAACTGTGATGAACTCCCCAGGAGAAACTGGTCAGCTGAAGAAGTGAAAGATCTCTGTGTTCTCCCTTAAAAGTCTTTTACATATGGGATTAAATCCAGCTGATTGAATTCCCTCATTGCAGAAGACACTCCCTTCCTTGATGTAATCAGAGACAGATGTAATCAATTGATTGATGATTTAATAAACCAGCATTCTGGTTTATTACCCAGCCACAAATGTCCTTGCAGTAATGATCACGCCAGTGCTTGCTTTACCAGATTCCTGGGGACTATCACCTAGCCAAGTTGACACATGAAACTAACAATCACAGTCTACCCCTTTGTCAACTTGGCAGCACTGCATATCACTTTAAATCATACTTAATCTCTAAATAGAACAAAATAACAGACATATGCCTCTCCTAACAATACTCAGCTGTCCTGTGTACAAGTGGAAATGCACCAAATCTCTTGAGAATAGGATGCAAGTCCTTGGGTAGCATTCACCCTTAAACTTGATATCCTATAGCTTAAATAGTACAAAATGAACAACACAACTTATCCCATGTGATAAGAGGATAAGACAGAGAATAAAGCAAAAATATTTTCTTTAGGTACAAATATGATTATACTCATAACAAAACAAGGAAGAAAAATTCATGCCATCAGAGTCTTCATTTCTGTAACTGGGCAAGTGTTCATTGCTCATATTTTCAATACCTTCTCCCACTACCCTTTCCATGTTCACTTTACCCTCATCACTTCATCTTGCTGTGGTTCTTTGCCTGGTGTCATGACCCAAACTTTCATTTCTGAAGTTTCTGGGTCATTGGTATTCCTCCCTGTATTGGGTTGCTGCAGTTTTCCATTTTAATCACAGGTCATGGTGATAGTACTAACAGACACCCTAGGGGTCTCCTGTTTTCCAGGAAAATTCTCCTTTATGCTCATTATGTAGTTGCAGTGCTGTTTCCCCTTGATAGTCATGATCAATCACCCAAGTCAGCACAATAACCTCCTTTCTTGCCTGTTGATTCAGAGGCACAAGAAGCCCAAAGTGGCCAGGTGGCCATCTTAATTTCCATTTCAATGGAATTGCTGCTGTGCTTCCTTGTGGCAACATGCCTCCTTTTGTAACTAAGATTTGTAGAGGAGCAGAGCTTAAGCTTGGAAGGATAGGAAGCAAAAATATTCCTAATGGATCACTAGGTGTACTAGTGAGTGGTGACACTCCAATTTCTGCTCCTGGATTCCTGGACCCATGAATCCTGGCTATTGGAGAAATAGCACCATAGAGTTGATGCTGATTCAGAGCATACACAGCTCCCTGGAGAACACTGTCCCAGCCCTGCCTGGTATTGCCACATACTTAGCACCATAATTACATCTTCAAAAGGCCATTTCACAATTCCATCAACCCAGGTGCCTCTGGATGATGGGGAATGTGGTAAGACTAGAGAATTCCATGAGTCGAACCCATTCCCACACTTTATATTCTGTGAAGTAGGTTCCTTGATCAGATGCAATGTTGTATGTAATACCATGATGGTGGATAAGGCATTCCATAAGCCCAAGGATGATAGTTTTGGCAGAAGCATTGTATTCAGGGAAGGCAAACCCATATCCAGAGTATGTGTGTCTATTCCAGTTAGAACAAATTGCTGTCCCTTCCATGATGGAAGTCATCCAATGTATAATCAACCTACCACCAGGTGACAGACTGATCACCTCAGGGAATGATGCCGTATCAGGAACTGAGTGTGGGTCTGTGATCCTGGCACATTGGGCACTTAGTGGTTGTGGCCATTTTACCTTGGTGAATGGAAGTCCATGATGCTAAGTCCATGCATAGCCTCCATCCTTACCATCATGACCACTTTCTTTATAAGCCCATTGGGCAATGACAGGGGTGGCTGGTGGAAGATACTGACTGGTATCCACAGAATGGGTCATCTTATCCACTGAGCATTGTATGAATACAAGGAGCATAAATATCTTAGGTTTTATGCCCATTCAGAAAGGTCTATCCACATACCTCTTCCCCAGACTTCTTTATCACCAATTTTCCAATCATGTTCCTTCCAGGTCCCTGACCATCAAGCCATACCATTAGCAACAGCCTATAAATCAGTATACAAGGACACCCCTGGCCAGTTCTCCTTCCAAGCAAAATGAAAAATCAGTTGCACTGCTTGAAGTTTCACCCACTGAAATGATTTCCCCTCACCACAATCCTTCAGGGACATCCCAGAAATGGGCTGCAGTGCTGCAGTTGTCCACTTTTGGGTGGTACCTGCATATCTTGCAGAACCATCTGTAAATCAGGCCTGAGTTTTCCCTTCCTCAGTCAACTAATTGTAAGGAACTTCCTAAAAGGCTATAGATTACAGATGTGGGTTGGGAAAAAGAAGGTAATGTGACAGGAATGGGGGCCATGAGCATTTGGGCCAATTCCTGAGGTAACTTACTTGTGCCTTCAAGACCCACTCAAGCCCTATCTCATATATACCATTTCCATTTTATGATGGAGTGCTGCTATGTATGCCCAAATTTATAGCTTGGTGTGTCACACAACACCCAGCTCATAATAGGCAGTTCAGGTCTTATGGTAACTTGGTGACACATGGTTAAGTGTTTTGTCTCTATTATGGCCCCAAAGCAGGCCAAAATCTGTTTCTGAAGAGAATAATTATCTGCAGAGGATGGTAAGTCTGTACTCCAAAATCCCAAGGACCTGCATTGTGATTCTCCTATAGAAGCCAGCCATAGTCTCAATACAGCATCTCTATTTGCCCCTGACACTTCCAGCACCATTGGATCAGACAGATTATACAGTCCAAGTAGAGAGCTGCTTGCACAGCAGCCTGGACCTGTCACAGAGCCTCCTCTTGTTCTGATCCCCACAAAAACTAGAAGCTTTTCTGGTAACTCAGTAAATGTGTCACAGTAGCACACCCAAATGAGGAATATATTGTCTCCAAAATCCTAAGAGGCCAACTACACATTTTGCATCTGTATTTGTTGTCAGAGGGGCCAGATGCAGCAGCTTATCCTTCACCTTGGAAAGGATATCTTGATATACCCCACACCACTGGACACCTATGCATTTTACTGAGGTGGAATGTCCCTGTTTTGTTGCTGTTGTTGTTGTTGTTTGGGGGGGCATTTATCTCCCATCCTCTGACATGCAAATGCCTTACCAATAGGTCTAGAGTAGTTATTACTTCTAGGACCAATCATTATGATATCATGAATGTAGTGGACCAGTGTGATGTCTTGTGGGAGGGAAAAATGATCAAGGTCCCTGTGCACAATATTATGACATAAGGCTGGAGAACTGATATCTCCCTGAAGTAGGACAGTAAAGGTATACTGCTGGCCTTGCCAGCTGAAAGAAAACCATTTCCCAACAGTTATTGAGAAAAAAGCATTTGCCAGATCAATAGCTGCATACCAGGTACTGGGGGATGTGTTAATTTGTTCAAGCAATGATACCACATCTGGAACAGCAGCTACAATTGGAGTCACTCCTGGTTAAGTTTATGATAATCCAGTCTGATCTTCCAAGACCCATCTCTTTTCTACACAGGCCAAATAGAGATATATGGGGATGCGGTGGGAATCACCACCCCAGCACACTTCAAGTCCTTAAGAGTGGCATTAATCCCTGCAATTCCCCTGGGAATCAAATGTATTGCTTCTGATTTACTATTTTGTCAGGAAGGAGCAGTTCTAGTGGCTTCCACTTGGCCTTTCCTACTATAATAACACTGACTCCATGAGTCAGGGAAACAATATGGTTCTGCCAGTTGCTGAGTATGTCTGTTCCAATTATGCATTCTGGAACTGGAGAAAAAACCACAGAATGGTTCTAGGGACCCACTGGATCCACAGAGAGATAGACCTGAGCTAAAATTCCATTGATAACCTGACCTCCATAAGCCCATACTCTGACTAGTGGACCAGAGTGATGTTTTGTTTCTCTTAGACTTCTGAGCCAGTATCTAATAATCCCAAAATATCTGATCATTTCCTTTTCCCCAATGCACCGTTACTCTGGTAGAAGACCATATGTCCTCTTGGGATGTATGGGAGGAAGGTAAACAGTATAAATTTTTGGTCATATAACAGAGTCCTTCCTCATAGGTACCTGGCCTTACCTCATTCAAAGGGCTCTGGATCTGTAACTGCCCCAAGTTTGGGAGTTGATTAATGGGTCATGACTCTGTCTTTATAATTCAAGTTAGACTTTTGTTGACTTGACCTATAATTCTTCTGCTTATATGGATCAAACAAGAATTTTGTAGGCTGTCCACCTATTTTACTTCTAGGTACCCCATGATCTATTAACCAATGTCATGTGTTTCTGTGAGTAAGGTTATTTTTACTGCTGCTTTGAGCCTGCTGTCCATTATGGTAGCCACATCCACCTCATCTTTGATGATTAACTACTGCCAGCTTGGTATCCAATTATCCCCATTGTGTTTAAGGATTCCAGCTCAATGACAGCAGTTCTCACAGTAATAACTAACCTATAGAGAAAGATGACTAAGAGCTTTTCAGGGATGATGGAGCTAGTTTCATAAATTTGTTCTTCAAAGTGCTCATTAAAGGTGTGTCCTCTGGACATTCCTGGAGTATGTGTGCAGGTCTTCCATGATAAATCCACTCTAACATTCCAATCTCTCTAAGCACATCAAGAAGGGAGTGTCTTCCACAATGAATGAATTCAATCAACTGGGTTTAATCCAATCAGTTGAAGACTTTTAATGGAGAAAAGAGAGAACTTTCACTTCTTCTTCAGCCAGTCAGCCTCTCCTGGGGAGTTCATTGAAAACCTTCATCAGAGTCATCAGCTCACTGCCTGCCCTACAGAATTTCACCTTGTGTCTTGTGCCCTACAGAATTTGGACTCATGCATCCTCACAGTTGTGTGAGACATTTTTATAAAATCTCATATTTACAGATATCTTCTGTTGATTCTGTTTCCCTAAAGAACCAGGAATAATAGTACTTGGTACTGGGAGTGCTTCTTGAGAAACAGAATCTTAAATAACTTTTACAATTGGTTTTCTAATCTGATTAGATACAAAGGCACTAATGACTTTATTTCCAATAATCAAGATGGCACTGACAGTCCATGGAATGAGTTGGCAATGGAGATATGCAAAATATCACCATGTGATTCTCCTAATTATACTCTTGTATGAGGCAAGGCTCTGAGTGACAGTATTATGGACACCTTAACAGAGATCTGTGAAGTTAAGAGGTATGCAGTTATAATATAGTGATTGTATGAAAATTATTTTTCACTGCAGAACAAAGCAGGATGATTCTTTCCATAGAGAAAAAAAATGTAATCTGTATTATTAAACTCTGATTTAAATCACATTTTTCATACTGAAAGTATTCCTCTCAGTTTCTTCTATTTCTTGTTATATCCTCTGTTGTATTTTTTGTTTTGTTTTGTTTTGTTGGGATACATTATTACATAGGTCTCTTATTCATGATGCTTGATCAGAAAAAATTGTGAGTACTGACTTTACTGAAAACTTATTGAATTTTCACACTTGAATGTAGAAAATTTGGAATTAAAGGTTAGAGTTTTTTCCCTCTGAAATCATCAAAGACCTTGTTCCACAAACTGCCAAATTCTAGTGTTTTAGATGAACCTTCTAATGGCAGAATGTGTTTTATTCCTTTAGTCAAACTTTTTTATCTTTCTGTGTAAAATTTATATTAACTCATTATCATTGTCGCAGAGTCCCACGTGACTGCTTTCAAAAACGTCGTTTTTCAGCCCAGGGAAGACACATGGAAGTCAATGAAAGCTGTATTGAACTTAGTTTTCAGAACTGTGTAACATACTGCTTTCGCAGAGTCCCACGTGACTGCTTTCAAAAAGTCGTTTTTCAGCCCAGGGAAGACACATGGAAGTCAATGAAAGCTGTATTGAACTTAGTTTTCAGAACTGTGTAACATACTGCTTTCGCAGAGTCCCACGTGACTGCTTTCAAAAAAGTCGTTTTTCAGCCCAGGGAAGACACATGGAAGTCAATGAAAGCTGTATTGAACTTAGTTTTCAGAACTGTGTAACATACTGCTTTCGCAGAGTCCCACGTGACTGCTTTCAAAAAAGTCGTTTTTCAGCCCAGGGAAGACACATGGAAGTCAATGAAAGCTGTATTGAACTTAGTTTTCAGAACTGTGTAACATACTGCTTTCGCAGAGTCCCACGTGACTGCTTTCAAAAAAGTCGTTTTTCAGCCCAGGGAAGACACATGGAAGTCAATGAAAGCTGTATTGAACTTAGTTTTCAGAACTGTGTAACATACTGCTTTCGCAGAGTCCCACGTGACTGCTTTCAAAAACGTCGTTTTTCAGCCCAGGGAAGACACATGGAAGTCAATGAAAGCTGTATTGAACTTAGTTTTCAGAACTGTGTAACATACTGCTTTCGCAGAGTCCCACGTGACTGCTTTCAAAAAAGTCGTTTTTCAGCCCAGGGAAGACACATGGAAGTCAATGAAAGCTGTATTGAACTTAGTTTTCAGAACTGTGTAACATACTGCTTTCGCAGAGTCCCACGTGACTGCTTTCAAAAAAGTCGTTTTTTCAGCCCAGGGAAGACACATGGAAGTCAATGAAAGCTGTATTGAACTTAGTTTTCAGAACTGTGTAACATACTGCTTTCGCAGAGCCCCACGTGACTGCTTTCAAAAAAGTTGTTTTTCAGCCCAGGGAAGACACATGGAAGTCAATGAAAGCTGTATTGAACTTAGTTTTCAGAACTGTGTAACATACTGCTTTCGCAGAGTCCCACGTGACTGCTTTCAAAAACAACTTTTTTGAAAGCAGTCACGTGGGACTCTGCGAAGCATTATACACGCTGAAACAAGTCAAAACTTTCATTGACTTCCATGTGTCTTCCCTGGGCTGAAAAACAACTTTTTTGAAAGCAGTCACGTGGGACTCTGCGAAAGCAGTATGTTACACAGTTCTGAAAACTAAGTTCAATACAGCTTTCATTGACTTCCATGTGTCTTCCCTGGGCTGAAAAACAACTTTTTGAAAGCAGTCACGTGGGACTCTGCGAAAGCAGTATGTTACACAGTTCTGAAAACTAAGTTCAATACAGCTTTCATTGACTTCCATGTGTCTTCCCTGGGCTGAAAAACAACTTTTTTGAAAGCAGTCACGTGGGACTCTGCGAAAGCAGTATGTTACACAGTTCTGAAAACTAAGTTCAATACAGCTTTCATTGACTTCCATGTGTCTTCCCTGGGCTGAAAAACAACTTTTTTGAAAGCAGTCACGTGGGACTCTGCGAAAGCAGTATGTTACACAGTTCTGAAAACTAAGTTCAATACAGCTTTCATTGACTTCCATGTGTCTTCCCTGGGCTGAAAAACAACTTTTTTGAAAGCAGTCACGTGGGACTCTGCGAAAGCAGTATGTTACACAGTTCTGAAAACTAAGTTCAATACAGCTTTCATTGACTTCCATGTGTCTTCCCTGGGCTGAAAAACAACTTTTTTGAAAGCAGTCACGTGGGACTCTGCGAAAGCAGTATGTTACACAGTTCTGAAAACTAAGTTCAATACAGCTTTCATTGACTTCCATGTGTCTTCCCTGGGCTGAAAAACAACTTTTTTGAAAGCAGTCACGTGGGACTCTGCGAAAGCAGTATGTTACACAGTTCTGAAAACTAAGTTCAATACAGCTTTCATTGACTTCCATGTGTCTTCCCTGGGCTGAAAAACAACTTTTTTGAAAGCAGTCACGTGGGACTCTGCGAAAGCAGTATGTTACACAGTTCTGAAAACTAAGTTCAATACAGCTTTCATTGACTTCCATGTGTCTTCCCTGGGCTGAAAAACAACTTTTTTGAAAGCAGTCACGTGGGACTCTGCGAAAGCAGTATGTTACACAGTTCTGAAAACTAAGTTCAATACAGCTTTCATTGACTTCCATGTGTCTTCCCTGGGCTGAAAAACAACTTTTTTGAAAGCAGTCACGTGGGACTCTGCGAAAGCAGTATGTTACACAGTTCTGAAAACTAAGTTCAATACAGCTTTCATTGACTTCCATGTGTCTTCCCTGGGCTGAAAAACAACTTTTTTGAAAGCAGTCACGTGGGACTCTGCGAAAGCAGTATGTTACACAGTTCTGAAAACTAAGTTCAATACAGCTTTCATTGACTTCCATGTGTCTTCCCTGGGCTGAAAAACAACTTTTTTGAAAGCAGTCACGTGGGACTCTGCGAAAGCAGTATGTTACACAGTTCTGAAAACTAAGTTCAATACAGCTTTCATTGACTTCCATGTGTCTTCCCTGGGCTGAAAAACAACTTTTTTGAAAGCAGTCACGTGGGACTCTGCGAAAGCAGTATGTTACACAGTTCTGAAAACTAAGTTCAATACAGCTTTCATTGACTTCCATGTGTCTTCCCTGGGCTGAAAAACAACTTTTTTGAAAGCAGTCACGTGGGACTCTGCGAAAGCAGTATGTTACACAGTTCTGAAAACTAAGTTCAATACAGCTTTCATTGACTTCCATGTGTCTTCCCTGGGCTGAAAAACAACTTTTTTGAAAGCAGTCACGTGGGACTCTGCGAAAGCAGTATGTTACACAGTTCTGAAAACTAAGTTCAATACAGCTTTCATTGACTTCCATGTGTCTTCCCTGGGCTGAAAAACAACTTTTTTGAAAGCAGTCACGTGGGACTCTGCGAAAGCAGTATGTTACACAGTTCTGAAAACTAAGTTCAATACAGCTTTCATTGACTTCCATGTGTCTTCCCTGGGCTGAAAAACAACTTTTTTGAAAGCAGTCACGTGGGACTCTGCGAAAGCAGTATGTTACACAGTTCTGAAAACTAAGTTCAATACAGCTTTCATTGACTTCCATGTGTCTTCCCTGGGCTGAAAAACAACTTTTTTGAAAGCAGTCACGTGGGACTCTGCGAAAGCAGTATGTTACACAGTTCTGAAAACTAAGTTCAATACAGCTTTCATTGACTTCCATGTGTCTTCCCTGGGCTGAAAAACAACTTTTTTGAAAGCAGTCACGTGGGACTCTGCGAAAGCAGTATGTTACACAGTTCTGAAAACTAAGTTCAATACAGCTTTCATTGACTTCCATGTGTCTTCCCTGGGCTGAAAAACAACTTTTTTGAAAGCAGTCACGTGGGACTCTGCGAAAGCAGTATGTTACACAGTTCTGAAAACTAAGTTCAATACAGCTTTCATTGACTTCCATGTGTCTTCCCTGGGCTGAAAAACAACTTTTTTGAAAGCAGTCACGTGGGACTCTGCGAAAGCAGTATGTTACACAGTTCTGAAAACTAAGTTCAATACAGCTTTCATTGACTTCCATGTGTCTTCCCTGGGCTGAAAAACAACTTTTTTGAAAGCAGTCACGTGGGACTCTGCGAAAGCAGTATGTTACACAGTTCTGAAAACTAAGTTCAATACAGCTTTCATTGACTTCCATGTGTCTTCCCTGGGCTGAAAAACAACTTTTTTGAAAGCAGTCACGTGGGACTCTGCGAAAGCAGTATGTTACACAGTTCTGAAAACTAAGTTCAATACAGCTTTCATTGACTTCCATGTGTCTTCCCTGGGCTGAAAAACAACTTTTTTGAAAGCAGTCACGTGGGACTCTGCGAAAGCAGTATGTTACACAGTTCTGAAAACTAAGTTCAATACAGCTTTCATTGACTTCCATGTGTCTTCCCTGGGCTGAAAAACAACTTTTTTGAAAGCAGTCACGTGGGACTCTGCGAAAGCAGTATGTTACACAGTTCTGAAAACTAAGTTCAATACAGCTTTCATTGACTTCCATGTGTCTTCCCTGGGCTGAAAAACAACTTTTTTGAAAGCAGTCACGTGGGACTCTGCGAAAGCAGTATGTTACACAGTTCTGAAAACTAAGTTCAATACAGCTTTCATTGACTTCCATGTGTCTTCCCTGGGCTGAAAAACAACTTTTTTGAAAGCAGTCACGTGGGACTCTGCGAAAGCAGTATGTTACACAGTTCTGAAAACTAAGTTCAATACAGCTTTCATTGACTTCCATGTGTCTTCCCTGGGCTGAAAAACAACTTTTTTGAAAGCAGTCACGTGGGACTCTGCGAAAGCAGTATGTTACACAGTTCTGAAAACTAAGTTCAATACAGCTTTCATTGACTTCCATGTGTCTTCCCTGGGCTGAAAAACAACTTTTTTGAAAGCAGTCACGTGGGACTCTGCGAAAGCAGTATGTTACACAGTTCTGAAAACTAAGTTCAATACAGCTTTCATTGACTTCCATGTGTCTTCCCTGGGCTGAAAAACAACTTTTTTGAAAGCAGTCACGTGGGACTCTGCGAAAGCAGTATGTTACACAGTTCTGAAAACTAAGTTCAATACAGCTTTCATTGACTTCCATGTGTCTTCCCTGGGCTGAAAAACAACTTTTTTGAAAGCAGTCACGTGGGACTCTGCGAAAGCAGTATGTTACACAGTTCTGAAAACTAAGTTCAATACAGCTTTCATTGACTTCCATGTGTCTTCCCTGGGCTGAAAAACAACTTTTTTGAAAGCAGTCACGTGGGACTCTGCGAAAGCAGTATGTTACACAGTTCTGAAAACTAAGTTCAATACAGCTTTCATTGACTTCCATGTGTCTTCCCTGGGCTGAAAAACAACTTTTTTGAAAGCAGTCACGTGGGACTCTGCGAAAGCAGTATGTTACACAGTTCTGAAAACTAAGTTCAATACAGCTTTCATTGACTTCCATGTGTCTTCCCTGGGCTGAAAAACAACTTTTTTGAAAGCAGTCACGTGGGACTCTGCGAAAGCAGTATGTTACACAGTTCTGAAAACTAAGTTCAATACAGCTTTCATTGACTTCCATGTGTCTTCCCTGGGCTGAAAAACAACTTTTTTGAAAGCAGTCACGTGGGACTCTGCGAAAGCAGTATGTTACACAGTTCTGAAAACTAAGTTCAATACAGCTTTCATTGACTTCCATGTGTCTTCCCTGGGCTGAAAAACAACTTTTTTGAAAGCAGTCACGTGGGACTCTGCGAAAGCAGTATGTTACACAGTTCTGAAAACTAAGTTCAATACAGCTTTCATTGACTTCCATGTGTCTTCCCTGGGCTGAAAAACAACTTTTTTGAAAGCAGTCACGTGGGACTCTGCGAAAGCAGTATGTTACACAGTTCTGAAAACTAAGTTCAATACAGCTTTCATTGACTTCCATGTGTCTTCCCTGGGCTGAAAAACAACTTTTTTGAAAGCAGTCACGTGGGACTCTGCGAAAGCAGTATGTTACACAGTTCTGAAAACTAAGTTCAATACAGCTTTCATTGACTTCCATGTGTCTTCCCTGGGCTGAAAAACAACTTTTTTGAAAGCAGTCACGTGGGACTC